>NC_090277.1:78618536-78918536 GCF_040414725.1 Anabrus simplex
TTATACTATACTATTTTACCTCTGGAATAAGAAACTACACTTCCCTTCTCTTCATCGGGTCACTTAATACACAACGCGGCTTCCTGCTCTCACCATGTTTGTTAACCTCAAATTTGTAATTTGTGTTGAACTCCGATGTCATTCCGCTTTGTGGTTCGTCCGCCAGATGACGTCGCATTTTCTCAGATCTCGGAGATTAGAGGTGATGGAGCTAATGATGCAATTACAAGCGACCGTGCATAATTACCACGGAGGGCGCTTCGTTTGAGCGTAATTACATGTTAGAGCTTTAATCCCGTTAATACAACTACAAAAAAAGAGAGGACAATTCACCACATTACTAAACACATGCAGGGCAGCCGGAACGGTTCAACTACTATATTTTTAATTATAAAATAATCTAAATTTCCTTGGAAACTTAATATATTAGTACTTAATTTGTTGTGTGATTATAATATTTATCTTTAAACGCGTTTCCAATTGGAACAGTTCTACGCGCGTTGAACGGGGGACCGCCTTTTTTATAACCACCACAAAATCATGTATTTGCATGACAAATATTTCAAGTCCAAGCAAAATTATAAACAAAAATTCAGAAATTCAGAAAGTCGTGGTTTTTGGCAGAAATAGTTAAGGCGATTATTTAAGATCAATTACACATACGTTTATTTTGTGTGAATTTAACCTGCGTGCACACAGCTGCAATGTTCATTGTCATTGATAGGAATCCGCCAACTTCCTGGCATGCAGTGTTGGCGTTATAGACTGGAGTCAATATTCCTTCAGCATAACTATACCGAAATATCACGAAGGAGTCTGAAATAGCATTGTCTGCAGCGAATAAGGTATTGTAATAATAAGAAGAATATAAGATTGAGTTAGCCCTCAACAACTCTTATTTTTCTGTCGTACTCTCCCGCTTTTCCTAAAGAAGAGGAAGAAGAAGAAAAGAAGGATCGAGTAAGCCCTCGGCAACTGTTCAATTTATTTATTTCCTTTTTTCTTATCTTCTTTCTTTCTCCACAGGTTGTCCTAAAAGAGAAAAATAAGAAGAAGGAGGAAAGAAAAGGAAGAATGAGAGGAAGAAAAGAAGAAGCCATATTTGATTCAGTAAGTCATCAGCAACTATTAGTTTTCTTTCTTTCTCCACTGCTTTTCCTAATGCAGAAGAAGAAAAACAGAAGAAAAGTTGAAGAGGATGAGAAAACAAGAAAAAAGGAAACCATATTTGATCGAGTAAGCCCTCAGCCATTATTGTTTTTCTTCTTTATTCCAGCGCTTCTCCAACATTTTAATGGGGTTACGGGAGCAGAAGTGTATGTTTATGGATAGTTACTCCGTAAGACAGTGTGCATACCAATCCGCTTACGTTCCTCTGGTTTAAACAGATCTAAATGGAAGATCTGAGTTGAAGCCTGGTTTAATAGAAAGGAGGAGGTTCTCCTTCATGGCTGAATTCCCGTTTACTTTCTCTACCATCTTCCAATATCCCAATATACTCGGCTCTATCTTCGTCTTCCAAGACATCCCACTGCGATTCGTCGGTCGAAACGTCGTTGGAAAAATACCTAAAGTTTTTATGAACCCCGTGTAATAAATATGAAACCTGACCCCTGCTCCTAATCCCCGCCAGTTTGTACCTATCAGAAAACGAAGCAAACTAATGCGAAATTTAAGTACAATATAAAGAGTAACGGTGCCAAGTTAGATCCTTGCACAACCCCTGTATTTACAGTTCATTCATCAAGGATATGATTCTGCTCTCAGTTCTTACTGCAGCCTGTTTAGCTGCAAAACACAAAATCAACCACATTCAACTTCAAATAATATACTTTCATATGTTTACTAGGCATCTCAAATATAGGAAGTAGTTATGTCTATAACTCAGTTATGCAAGATATAAAAAAAAGTAGGCCATATCTGCAGGACGCATTCTTCGCACGTAGAAGAAGAAAATATCTCATATGGACATGTGTCCGGAAATGCTTTTCTTCCATGTGAGAACTCAATTTGTGCAGCTCTACACAGAACAGTAATCATGGGAAAGAACCGGAACAGAACGTACCAGCACAACACATGAAACGCTTCCTTGTATGTAATACCCTCCATTAGTGTTGATACACATACCAACCCACCGCCAGTGCACCCGGCATTCAGTGCGACTTTTATATATTCTACAATAAACGATAAGTAGTCTGCAATTTTCAAAAATTATGAATTATCACACTAAACTGTCAAAGATCTTTAAGATTTTTGGCAGTAATCATCAGATTAGAACATTAGGCTTCTACAGACCCAAAGTAATGAATTAGATGGATCTTTGAGGAATATAACGTTCTGTTGAATAAGTTGCAGATTGAAGACTTGGCTAAATGAATACAGTACTTCTATATTTCGAATTGTCAAAGTTCCTTTTATATTTTATACATCATTTATTAAACGTACACTTGATGACAATTAACAACATAAGACCCCGAGGATAAAGAAAGAATTGGTTTTGGTAGGGATAATTCAGGACATTATATATTACAGAAAGACTTCCAGAGGAACTGTTACTACATTTCCACCGAAATAAAGTAATCCCTATCAGTTTGTAGCTATCAGAAAATGAAGCATATGCCATCTAGTACACTATAAACACCATCGGTGAAAATTTAGAGCCTTGTTCAACCCTTGTATTTACAGTACATTAAACCAGGAGCTCATTATACTGCCAATTCTCCCTGCAGCCTGCTCAGTTCAAACACATAATAAAAACAAACGTATATGATGCTGGCAGGAAATTATCTTCTTGTTCGTCATAGAAACATTGTAATTCTTTATAACAGCCATTCTACTCTTATTACAGAATGTAAACGTGTACATTAAGAGATAGAACTCTCCCTTTTTCCACTTCCTCTTGCTACATCACGTCAATGCTAATTTCTTTACGAGGTTAATAAACCGCACTTAATTTCCGTCTCCAGCTAAATTGTCTTCCTCTTCAAGCGTAGACCGAACAGGAAATTACATGGCTCAATCAAGTATTGAGGGAAACAGTTCTTCGTTTACCTCGTTTACAAGTCAAAAGAGCCGAGAAAAGACAGGGATATCCATGGTTTGTTTGAAAGAAGCAAATATAACTAACGCTACAGGCTGACAACTAGCATTGTCCCTATGAAATGAGATTGATGAGAAATTGATCATGAAAGTTCATGCTGTGGACCGAATTGTTCTTTCAATATGGAGAAATCCGTCCCAATTTGGCAAAGCATAATGTCTTAATCATCACTGAAAATGCCTCGCATGAAGTTTCGCCCGCTGTCTACTCGCAGAAAAATAGCCAACCTTAGATTCCTATATCATGCTGTTACCTGTTTATTTCGTTATCCTGATCATGTGTCCTTATTTTTCCTGTATGTCCCAAATCCCAAAACCAGGATAAATCCACCCCTTCATATTTCGTATGTCCGCCTCTCTCTTGTTCAAGGAACTTTAATTATTCGCACTCCAGCCCTCCTTCACTCTAACTTCTGACAGGAACGTGGGCGTTTTCTCTTCGTACGCCTCCTTTAATCGAATCTTCCTTAAATTATCCTAACACTCTTCCTTCACCTTCCTATTTTTATCTCTTCTCATTGTTGTCCCCTCTATTGTACATAATGTAATATTTATTTTGTACTATACCGTTGCATATGTGTCATTAAGGTTTTATCCGCCCGTGCCCAGCATCAATTCTTATCTTTCCTTTACTTTCAGTGCTTTCTCCTTCTTCTCAATTGACATTGTTTCCCTACATTTATCATGTTAGTTTCTAATTTTCTTCCGCTATTTTTGTTATTAGTTGACTTTCTAATCATTGTCGTTTCATTTACATTGTTTTTAAGTTTGCATTATTCTATTCCATAGTGAGTATCTATTTCGCTGCGGAACTGTGTAATACACCACTTCGCTGCAATGGTTTCCCAAATAACTAACTAACTAACCAACCAACCAACCAACCAACCAACCAGCCAACCAACCAACCAACCAACCAACCAACCAACCAACCAACCAACCAACCAACCAACCAACCAACCAACCAACCAACCAACCAACCAACCAACCAACCAACCAACTAACTAACTAACTAACTAACTAACTAACTAACTAACTAACTAACTAACTAACTAACTAACTAACTAACTAACTAACTAACTAAATCAATCAATCAATCAATCAATCAATCAATCAATCAATCAATCAATCAATCAATCAATCAATCAATCAATCAATCAATCAATAAATAAATAAATAAATAAATGGTGTACGGAATATTAGGTAGTTATACCGAACCTTGCTCATAGGAGGACGACGGAAATTTTCCTTTCAGTTGTGAAAAAATCAAGTGTCTCTGAATAGCCCCTCATAATTCAAGAAGGTATGCAACCCATCTGCCACTGCTATTCCTTATGGTCGCTATTGGTCAGCTAGCTACTTACATATCTACAACGCTAAACAAGCCAATCAGGCACAGGAAAGGCAATTGTAACTTATGTAATTATAATGCTAAATTGAAAGGACCATTCTACAAACATTATTAATTCGTGTTGTTATAATGATAGGACACGCACGACTTATTCAGAGAGTTGTTGAGTGAAGTGTATTTGTTAAGAATGCTGGAGGTATACAAAGGCATGAATTTAACAAAGGATTTGATTAGCTGTAGAGCAATGAAAAAAGCTAGCAGAGAACCAAACAACTATTGGTTAGGTGCCTTGTTTCCACCATTTCTATCACGTGGTACCGACTTTACTTCAAATCTTACGGGTGCTGTCTACAAGTGCTACACCAGATGATACAATACCTCGTAATGGAGCAGCCCTGTTCGGATAATTCTTCTGAAATTCTACGTCAAGTACAGAATTTTGAGTGAAAGAATGGAAGTATATATTGTGTTTAATGGCCATCATTCTGAACTCAACTGGTAAACGTACTGTACAAATACGGGAGACGTAGGCACAAATTCACTGGTAAACGACTTCTCTAGTACTGACGTTTTGAGTTTGAGAAGACTCTATCGTTGGTCATCAGACTTCTCACTGTACGTTAGCCTTCCAATTGGGAAGTGACGGCGTAATTTTCACTCCAGATACAACTGTTCCTGTTCCGTACATATGTGCGTTGTGAAATAAACAGCAATGTCATCACATGGATCGAAAGCAAAGAGGAATGCATATTGTAGAAGAAACAATGAAGTGCAACGGAAGTCTGGGAAGAATAAAATAGAGCTGAATGTGGAAAGGAAAGTGTGTAAAAGGGAGAAAGAAAGAGAATACTCGAGAGCGAAAAAAGTAATCAGAAAACAGTAACAAGTGGCCACAGGTTATGCAAGTACGACAGTCAACAGTGAAGGATCTAGTGATGGGGAGCTTACGAATTTTGAAAATTTCGAGACGAAATAGCAATAGTGAAAGACACAGAAGAGAATTACGCAATACTTAACAGATGTATGTATGTTCAGTCCGTCAGCGATTCCGCTGGTGGGAACCGCAACAGCTCTGCCATCAGCAGTCATAGATCGTCTAGGCATCACTGAAGAGGCGTACTAGGGAAACGAGGAGTGAGGTAGTTTCCCGTTGCTTTCCTCACCGAGCCAGAGTTGCTATTATATATCAGTCTGCCAAGCCCACTGAAATGCGTACACCAAGTGACCCTATGAGCAACATTTTCACACCATTCATAGCAGAGACTGGCTGCAGAAGGAATGGCATTACTAGCGTCGCTCATACCTCAGTCACTTTCATATAGTCAAAGCCAAGGATAAGACAGAGACAGATCAATGAAAGTAACAAAATTGCTCTAGCCTATACCAGAAGACATAGTGCACTGTAAACACTAGGTCCTGCCAGCAAAGGCACAAACTTAACAGATAGCCTGTTGAAATTATTACGATTTGTACGTACTTCCACATCAAATACGTTAAGAGTACCGGGTAGTGTGAAATGATCAAAAATAGCATTTTTTGTTTTGTTTTTAGGTTCAAAAATGTCTCCATTCTTTCCCGATTATAATAATATATAAAACATGGGTATAGAAACCATATTTGAGGTCGTTATTGTTATTTTAATGTAACCATGCATACGTCAATTACGTGTACCAACACGCCCTCTTTTTGTTTTCCGGGAATATTTCTTGTTCTACATCGTGTAACTGAAATCGGGAAAGTTTGTTATCTTGGGAGATTCTTCTGTTCATCACATCGGCTAGCCTGAGCACTCATTAACGATTGTCAGTCGTTTTACCGCCTTTCTAATGTTTATGTTAACCTGATGTTCAAATTGTGATTGTGCTCGTATTCAAACTTCAACCTCATTTTTCACAAAACACAATTCTTGATCGGTTATGTAACTTTTTCTCGAGAACTAAAAATTGTACAATCCTGAAATTTCTACCACATACTGTGCAAGTACCAGTGCATAGCCTGTAACAGAATCGCCTTGAAACTATTAGCAGTTATTGAGATAAGTTTTGAAGTATAACCAAAAAATGCCATTACAAAATGCTCAAAAACTTTGCTCGATTAGATTTTTGTTTAGAAATCAACCATCAAGCCCATCAATATAAATATGATACAGGCTATTATCCACACATTTACAACTGCGTACTCCAATACTGAAGATTCTGAGTCTTCTAGATCACAAGAAAATGGTACAAATTCAAAGCAGCCCATTTTTAATTTAACCTTACGCCAATGCTCATAGTTTTTTCAATCATCACGAAATTCAACTGATGTATACCCTTAAGTTATTGTAACAATTATTCAAAATTTCATAAATATAGCTGAAGTAGTTTCAGAGATATTAAAAATGTATTGGGAACTAACGTTTACACTACCCGGTTCTCTTAAAAGTACTTTGGAATGAAAATAATTAACCCGCTGTCAATCGCGCTATAAGTTCATTCTAACATTCTTACAAATATTGCTACTATTCGTTTGTCCTTGTCTTTGAATCGATGTCCATTTGAAAATGCCTCATTCGGTCCTTTCAGCAATGCCATGATGTATTTGAGTTGTAGCTGTGATATTCTGGAGTGGAGGAAGGAGTGGGGGAAAGAGCGCGTCAGGCGTTGTGTTAGTTGACATCTCACAGCGCGAGTGATCACGTGTGTGTGATCTTCTACAATTTGATAGATATTTGTTGTTATAACCGGCAATATGAGTGTAAGTCAAAGACAGCAAATTAATTGTTATTAGATGAATATTAGGTTCATCACATGAGTTTTCCTGGGAATAATTATCAGTTGCTTGTGGGAAAATGCTGAAAATAACATCAATTTGTCACTTAAGGGGTTAGAGACAATATAAATGGAAGCTTATAATGTGACCACATGACCTCATAATGAAATGGAAGGAAAGCATATTAAAGAAACGGTAATTTGAAGCACACGCAAATAAGTATGTGAAATAATATAACAAGTAACCGAGGTGAAAAATAAATGCTCAAGCGATGAAGTTAGATGAAAGAACTGAAAAGAAGATCAACTGAGCCCGTACATAAAAGTGAAGACTCTTAACGGAATTACATTCTCTGACATGAAATAACTAAATCATAGCTTTCAAACTCTTTTCGAAAAAAATCACATAATATTTACCCTCCTTATAAATAAAGTTATATATTCACTCCGCGTTCTTCGTGGAAGACCAAGGGTGTTATGAGGGAAGCATACCAATGTAGGGGTAGGAGGCATGTTCAATTTTATTTACAGCTCGTGACAGGAGAACGCCCATAATTTCTACTTTGAAGACACGTCCACACACTGAGGGGGAAGATATACGTGTATTAATTTACAGGTTGTCAGATTAGAACGGGAAATATGTCTTTGTCTGTCCACCAGGCTGGTTAGTTAATGTGAATACATCACATGTTTACGAGAGAACTGACGTGGTTAAGTGGCAGAGAAATATCAAATTACCTCTCTATTGAAATAGGTTCTAAATTGCACCGTCTACCGCTATTTTATTACAATTTTAAAACACGTCTTACTTAATATGAGTTGAAATATTGTTCAAATATATTTACTGAAAACAGACATTCGGAAAGCGCTGTCAGAGGGATTCACTGAAAAAACGTTAAGGAAAATTCGAAAGCACTATTCTAAGAATGTTAAAATTTACGAATCTATATTGTTTTACCACTGAAATTAAATTTTTGAAATGTTCAGGTATTTTTTGTCACCTGACGTAAGTTCGTTTAACTAAAATGAAATATTTCTCATTTCAATAAGGTGTAAACTGTATAGTAGTCTTCTCCTTCATCTCCTCAACCTTATATGGTTAGTGGGCAACGTTGTCATCTTCACGATACACGTATTCTCTTCTTTACAGTTGCGTACCGTTCATTCTTGATGTCTGTCATGAAGTGTTTTCTTGGTCTTCCTCTTGTGTTTTTGGTCTCCATTCTTCCCTCCATAAGGCCGGTGTACCTGGTTGCATGACTCAGGAGGTGACCTATGAAAATAATCCTTCTACATTCTAGTCTTCTTACCAGGTGGTATCTTTCATTCAGACTTCTCAGCACTTCTTCATTGCCCACCCTGCTCGTCTGGGCTATTTTTAGTGTGTGGCGCCAGCACCACATTTTTAAGACCTGGATTTCTTTTCTATCCCTCTCCATGATATCCCGGCTTTCTGACCCATGCAATCCAACACTCCATAAAAATATGTAATGTATTTCTTGCGAACTTCTGTATTAGTTGCCTTAAATGAATTTTTCTTAAACTCTTATTATTAACAAATACGCCGCAATTGGGAAATATCCCGGGGCAAGGATCTCTTACAGTAGTATGATAATTAAGCAGAGGTAAAACATAATTACCCAAGAACAACAACAACAACAAGTACGACAATAAGAGTTCAAGAATCAATAGCATGGAAGGAAAATATTACAAGACACACTACTAGTTTAACATTCTAAATCCAGCATCATCATATACAAATTCACACACAACTTCCGTATTTCCAGTGTTAGATTGGCTTTTGCTATTCTGTTTCTTATCTCCTTTTCGCTTTTTCCATCAGATGAAATTAACATGCCAAAGTAAGAAAAGATTTTACCTCTGGCAGTTTTTTCTCACCCAACTTGACTTCTGCGTTTCCTTTTCCGTTTGTGGTACATTTCATTACTTTTTTTAATTCATATTTATTTTAGTGTACATTTTTCGTTGAGCAAGTTGTTCAATAGTTCTGAACTGATCTCCATACCGCGTTCAGTGCAACAGCGCCTGCATAGCCTTCCATTGATGTTAACCCGGCATTCTTTTAATACATCTTCAATATAAATATTAAGCAGCATTAGTGATAGACTACATCCATGCCTCACTCCTTTACAGATTTTTGCTTTAAATTTCTGCTTCCCTGTCAGTGCTAATTGGTTCTTGTAAAGCTGGGATATAATTCTGCGATCCCTGTAGTCTATTTTGAGATCTCTTAGGGCTTTGAAGAAAACATTCCAGTCCAAGTGATCGAAAGCCCTTATTAACAACGAAATTAGGATAGCAACATTCTCTCTTACATTTAACCACACAGTATGCAATGTACTATAAATTTGAGATTCTAAAGGTGTTCAAGATCAGATACCGAGAACGAAGAAATATCTACAATCTGTATAAAAATCAGTCTGCGGTGATAAGAATCGAGGGCTGTAAAAAAGAAGCAGTAACTCATAAAGGAGTGAGACAAGTTTGAAGCTTGTCCCCCTCCTTTTAATGTTTATATATAACAGGCAGTAAAGGAAATCGAAAAGGAATTTGTGAACTAAATCACAATCCAAAGAGAGGAAATCAAAACACTGCGATTTGCCGATGATATTGTTATTTTATATGAGTCTACGGAAAATATGAAGAAATTTCTGAATGGTATGGACAGAATGTTGGAGAATACAAGATGAAAATAGATAAATCCAAAACAAAGATAATGGAGTGCAGTCGAACAAATTCAGGTGATGGAGGAAATATTGGATCAGGAAATGAAGTCTTAGAGGAAGTAGATGAATATTGATACTTGGGTAGTAAAATAACTAGCGATGGCAGGACAACGAGGACATAAATTGCAGACTAGCACAAGCAAGGAAGGACTTTATTAAGAAAAGACATTTTCTCACCTCGAACATTGATAAAGAGATATTTGTCTGGAGCTTGGCATTGTATGGAAGTGAAAATGGACGATAACCAACTCAGAAAAGAAGCTTTTGGAATTTGGTGTTACAGAAGAACGCTGAAGGTGAGATGAATCACGAATGAAGAGACATTGAATGTAATTGGTGAGATGAGATCGATTTGACTAAATTCGACGAGAAGAAGAGAGAGAACGAAACCCAGGACTGGTTCAGTTGTTTTTCGAGAGAATTGTAAGCGGTAATAACTGCAGGGGTAGACAAATATGAATACGACAAGCAGATTAGAACAAATTTAGAATGCAACAGTTACGTAGAAATGAGAAGGTTAGCACAGGATAGGGTGACATGGAGGGCTGCATCAACCACTCTATGGACTGATCACTCAAACAACAACAACAATAACTACAAATACAAAACTATTATCTAAAAGTGAACCGATGCAAAATGTAAGATTACCATATTGCATAACAATAATTGAAATGTATAACCTTAAATATGTAGCAATGGAAGAGGAATCCATGTATTCACGTATAAAGCACGCACACATCACAATCATGTATTTATTAATTCCAGTAATACCTAGAATATGCTACTTGATATTCTCCAGGAAATTAAGCAGGCAAATACTTTTGAAAATATTCAGAGATTTTTATATTCTGATACCTTCTTGGACAGAGGTCTATAATTCGCAGCCAACGACAGAGCATTAATTACTTTTGGATATAAGGAATAGAAAGAGGTGTAGTTGAACGAGAACGTATTTTGCGGTTGTGATATGATGTGAAGCCTGGATGTCAAGTAAGCTATTGTAGATCACATTTTATATGCTTGTGTGACGATACGTAGATTCCTTCTCTCTTCCAATTTTAGCCACCCTAGCTGCTTATAAGCAGGAGTTACGTGTACATCATATCTTAGATTATAAATAAACCTGACACAAACATTTCTAACTCGTTAGAGCTTCAGATATTGGTCTTTTATTAGGTCACTGACGTCTGTAGAGCTTCAGTGTGTGAAGACTATTCTTTCTCTCAACTTTATTCTATTATTGTTGGAGAGAGCTCGGAAAGTTTGACGGGTGGTGGAAAGAAAAGAATCCTTTGTGGCTTGCAAGAAATTCTTAAAGGACGTTCATTCCTGTCGATAACATCTGTCTTGTGCCCTAAAGGTTTCGAGACATAAAAGATAAACATAGAAAACAACAGGAATAACCAGGATCTCTGGACTGGAAAAGAGTAAAAAAAGAGGTCAGATTGAAACAACAATTATATATTTGTTGTTATGGTAACATACACTCAGAAGCCATCTGTACGGATGTCATAGCCCTTGAAATTTCATTAAGAACCTATGGCAAGAAATTTATTACGAATGCATGTAAATCATTTGTGTAGTATTCTGTTGCTCATGCGAAGCACATTTTGGTGTAGTATTAAATTTTTCTCCGCTTTCTTCTATTATTATTATTCTTTATTCTGTGTTAGTATCGGCCCACTAAGGACCACGTTATGTCATCTGTCTTCTATGGGCTTTGATCTCTGCCAGTATTTCTCTTTCCTTTCCTCTGTCCACGTCTTTCCCGTCTTCGTCTTTGGCCTTTCTTGAAAACCTGGTGGTCTTTTAATTTCCTCCTGAGTGGGTTGCGTACTTGTACATCTTTTAAGTGATCTTCATCTCCCGTAGGTTCCTTTCCACCTCCTTCAACAAAGTTGTCTGGGAATTCTTATCTTTAAAATAGATAAAGATCTGGTTCGATAATCGTGTGGGTTTCATTCTTAGCAAGTAGCAAAAAAAATCAATTCTCGGTCTCCGCGTAACATCGGAGATATTCTGGACATTATTATTATTATTATTATTATTATTATTATTATTATTATTATTATTATTATTATTATTATTATTATTATTATTATTAATATTATTATTATGTCCGCCTGTGGTGTAGTGGTTAGCGTGATTAGCTGCCACCCCCGGAGGCCCGGGTTCGATTCCCGGCTCTGCCACGAAATTTGAAAAGTGGTACGAGGGCTGGAACGGGGTCCATTCAGCCTCGGGAGGTCAACTGAGTAGAGGTGGGTTCAATTCCCACCTCAGCCATCCTGGAAGTGGTTTTCCGTGGTTTCCCACTTATCCTCCAGGCGAATGCCAGGATGGTACCTAACTTAAGGCCACGGCCGCTTCGTTCCCTCTTCCTTGCCTATCCCTTCCAATCTTCCCATCCCTCCACAAGGCCCCTGTTCAGCATAGCAGGTGAGGCCGCCTGGGCGAGGTACTGGTCATAATCCCCAGTTGTATCCCTCGACCAAGAGTCTGAAGCTCCAGGACACTGCCCTTGAGGCGGTAGAGGTGGGATCCCTCGCTAAGTCCGAGGGAAAAACCGAACCTGGAGGGTAAACAGATTATTATTATTATTATTATTATTATTATTATTATTATTATTATTATTATTATTATTATTATTATAGATGCCCTTCACGTGTGATGTTGGCGGAGAATGCTCCGTATACCATGGACAGAAAGAAGAACAAATGCCTCCATTATAGAAGAACTGATCATCACAAAACGTTTATCTTCCCACGTTAGTGAAAGTTACCTCCAGTTCCTAGGACATATTTTGAGGAGAGAAGGAGACACTTTAGAAGAAACCATTCTGCAAGGCAATTTTTTTTTGTTAGGGGCTTTACGTCGCACCGACACAGATAGGTCTTATGGCGACGATGGGATAGGAAAGGCCTAGGAGTTGGAGGGAAGCGGCCGTGGCCTTAAGTAAGGTACAGCCCCAGCATTTGCTTGGTGTGAAAATGGGAAACCACGGAAAATCAAATTCAGGGCTGCCGATAGCGGGATTCGAACCTACTATCTCCCGGATGCAAGCTCACAGCCGCGCGCCTCTACGCGCACGGCCAACTCGCCCGGTCAAGGCAAAATTGAAGGCACCAGACCAACAAGTAGATGGTTAGATCAAGCAAAGAAGATCACCAGTCAACCTCTTCACAATATCTTAAGAAGAGCTAGAGACCGCTCAGGATGGAAAAATCTCGTTAAGGATGCAGTGACTAACGAAGTGAAGAAATGAGGTCACGACGCTCAGCAATGAGTAAACTGACTGATGCTGATGATATTATGATGATTATTATTATTGTTAACATTATTATTGGTGGAATGATGAAGTGAGAGCAGCTTGTAAACATAAAAAGAATGCTTATCAGAAGTGGATCCAAACAAGGGGTGAGGCAGACAGGGATTTGTACGTGCATGAGAGAAACAGAGCGAAACAAGTAGTTGTTGAATCCAGAAGGATGTCGTGTGAAGATTTTGTTAATAACCGAAAAAGGCTAGGTCAAGCAGAAGGGAAACTTTCTAGACAGTAATAATCATAGGAAGGGCGGGTATAAAGGAAATGAACAGTGTTTTGAGTAATTCAGGTGAACTCATAGTAGATCCCAAGGAACCGCTGGAGAGGTGGAGGGAATATTTTGAACATCTTCTAAACGTAAAAGGAAATCTTCCTGGCGGCGTTTCGGACAGTCAAGCTCATGGGTAGGAGGAAGATGATGTCGGTGAAATTATGCTTGAGGAAGTGGAAAGGATGGTAAATAAACTCCATTGTCATAAGGCAGCAGGAATAGCTGGAATTAGACCTGAAATGGTGAAGTATAGACGGAAAGGCAGCAATTAAATGGCTTCATAGAGTAGTAAAATTAGCATGGAGTATTGGTAAGGTACCTTCAGATTGGACAAAAGCAGTAATTGCACCTATCTATAAGCAAGGGAACAGGAAGGATTGCAACAACTATCGAGGTATCTCATTGATTAGTATACCAGGCAAAGTATGCACTGGCATCTTGGAAGGGAGGGTGCGATCAGTCGTTGAGAGGAAGTTGGATGAAAACCAGTGTGCTTTCAGACCACAGAGAAGCTATCAGGATCAGATGTTCAGTATGCGTCAGGTAATTGAAGAATGTTACGCGAGGAATAGGCAGGGTTGTTTATGTTTCGTAGAACTAGAGAAAGCGTATGACAGGGTACCGAGGGAAAAGATGTTCGCCATAACTTGGCGACTTTGGAATTAAATGTAGATTATTAAAATCAATCAAAGGCATTAAGGTGACAATTGGTCTTTAGTAAGAATTGATGGCAGAATGAGCTCTTGGTTCAGGGTACTTACAGGGGTTAGGCAAGGCTGCAATCTTTCACCTTTGCTGTTTGTAGTTTACATGGATCACATGCTGAAAGTTACAAAGTGACAGGGAGGGATTCAGTTAGGTGGAAATGTAGTAAGCAGTTTGGCCTATGCTGACGACTTGGTCTTAATGACAGATTGTGCCGAAAGCCTGCAGTCTAATATCTTGGAACTTGGAAATAGGTGCAATGAGTACAGTATGAAAATTAGCCTTTCGAAGACAAAACTGATGTCAGTAGGTAAGAAATTCAACAGAACTGAATGTCAGATTGGTGATACAAAGCTAGAACAGGTCGATAATTTCAAGTATTTAGGTTGTGTGTTCTCCCAGAACGGTAATGTAGTGAGTGAACTTGAATCAAGGTGTCGTGAAGCTAATGCAGTGAGCTCGCAGTTGCGATCAACAGTATTCTGTAAGAAGAAAGTCAGCTCCCAGACGAAACTATCTTTACTTTGCTTTACGGGAGCGAAAACTGGATGGACTTAGTATATCGTATTCATAAGTCAGAAGTAATAGACATGAAAGTAGCGAGAATGATTGCTGGTACAAACAGGTGGGAACAATGGCAGGAGGGTACTCGGAATGAGAAGATAAAGGCTAATTTAGAAATGAACTCTATGGATAAAGATGTACGCATAAACTGGCTTCGGTGGTGGGTCATGTGAGGTGAATGGAGGAGGATAGATTACCTAGGGGAATAATGGAGTCCGCTATGGAGGGTAAGAGAAGTAGAGGTAGACCAAGACGACGATGGTCAGACTCAGTTTCTAACGATTTCAAGATAAGAGACATAGAACTAAATGAGGCCGCAGTAATAGTTGCAAATAGAGGATTCTGGCAACGTTTAGTAAATTCACAGAGGCTTGCAGACTGAAGGCTCAAAGCATAATGGTCTATAATGGTAATGTATTATTATTATTATTATTATTATTATTATTATTATTATTATTATTATTATTATTATTATTATTATTATTATTATTATTATTATTATTATTATTATATAATGCGTTTTGCCCTCTGAGGAGCATGTAGAACCATTATTTAGCACTGTTCTTGTTTTTCTTCTCTCACAAAACCCCTTGTGTGTGGGGAGGAGCGGTAGAATAACACCCACGGTAAGCCCTGCCTGTCACGGGGCCCTGAGCTGACTCCTAGCATTGCTTCCACTTACTTGTGCCAGGCTCCTAACTTTCATCTTTTCTTTCTGACCTCCCCTGGTCAACTCTTGTCCTTCTCCGACGCCGACCGTATTAGAGCACTCAAGGCCTAGGGAGTAATTTATTTTCACGTCCTTCCTGGCCCTTCTCTTCCTTTGGCCGATACCTTCATTTTTCGAAGTGTCGGATCCCTTCAATTTTTATCTCTGATTAGCTTTATAGAGGATGGTTGCCTAGTTGTACTTTCTCTTGAAAGAATGATGATGATGATGATGATGCTTGTTGTTTAAAGGGGCCTAACATCGAAGGTCATCGGCCCCTATCTTTAAACAGTAATCACCACCACCATATTCCCAAAACTTCCTCATCCTTTCACTATGGGCTTTTCTTCTCTCTTGTGTCCAAGCATTTCTGAGTTTCAAATTTCTGGCTGTTGGGTTATGTATTATTATTATTTATTATTGGATTTATATTGGTTTCACCAGGCAAATGCTGTGGCTGTACCTTAATTAAGGCCACGGCCGCTTCCTTCCAACTCCTAGGCCTTTCCTATCCCATCGTCGCCATAAGACCTATCTGTGTCGGTGCGACGTAAAGCCCATAGCAAAAAAAATTATATCGGTTTTGCGATTGGGGACATGTACGGAAAATAAGGATACAGGTTCGCTGTATACTGTCCATTACGAATTGAAATGACCGCTTAACATCCTCTCACGAATGGAGACAGTATAATGTACGGTCCTGTCAGTCTGTACTCTCCAAGTGATGGATGCGTGAATGGTTTCCGTATTGACAGGGAAGCTAATGATGTCAGGGTTGATCTGTAATATCCATTAATCAGCGGATGTCACTGGTATTCGCGGAAACCGCTTCAAATTTTCAGAAAGTACATTTTTAAATTCGGTGGATAGTGTGATGACTAGGGCCCGGAGTTTTAGACAGTAATAAAACAGAAATCAAACTTACTGAAACGGTTAAGACGTATAGTCCACCTGCACAACGGTTAAGCTATGAGTTTTGCATCACTATAATGGGACAAGCTCATTAAAATCGCTAGATTTTATGTTTCTCTTTATTAAGGAGGCCGACCTACGCAACACTTCATAATAATCTAATTAATTTCCATTACTGCCTTAAAGTCCACGGTATAGTAATACATTTACCTATGGCATGTAAATATCGATGTAAATTTAGCCCAAGGATCAGGTATATCAGGAATGTCTACGAGTCAAAGCTACATACTTATGGTCACCATTTTATGGTTGTTGTTTCATCAGATCAAGTTATCGCACCAAAAGCCCGCTTGCTATACGTCAATTCATCAGAACTGCGTTGAAACATACGCATGGCTTCCTTGGGTTGTGCTCAGTAATATATTGGACCACATACTGCACAATCAACAGGACATAAATCTGTTATTCTGATGAAGCCGACATATTGAGAGATCCGGAACATAGGGATTAAATAGAAGATATAAAACTTTTTATTTCCATGCTGAAAATCTTATTCTCTGAGCACATCGCTGTCAGAACAAGACGTAATCAAATCAAAAAGCTATGCACTTGATGCATTTTTATTTTCCTTATCATTATTTCTTTCTTTTTGCAGTTACTCACCAGAAGCACTGAGCCATACCACCCGGCACATAACGGAAGAACGGGCTGGATGACAGTACTTAATTTGCTTCCTAACCTATTACTGAATAAAAATTTAGGATCTAGTTATGGTGGATTCATGAAGATTTCTACACACTTTACTCATATGTTCGTGCGAACTCAGTGTGCCATTAATGGTGAGCGCAAAGCTTTAAATAGTCTTCGAATAAGGTAATTTAGAATCACCGATATTAATCGGCAGTATGTTTTGTTTATATATAGTAATAATTTTTGGTATCTAATTATACTGATTTTCAAGTGTTTCACGTCTTTATTACGAAGTAATTTATGATCAACACGCTGACTCCTTGCAGATCAGTGACTTCCATTTCGTACTTAGTTAACAATAAATAGATACATTGCAATTAATATATTACTGAAGGCATCCTAACAAAATAACATTTCAGAATTCTGCCCAAGAACACGGATAAAACATTCTCCAAGAAAATAAAACAGATTACAGTACAAAGATTCCGAGTTTTTCATTTTCTCTTCTTCTTCTCCTTCCGTAAACTGAACAAAATGTAATATAATACATCCCCCCGTTTCTCGTTATGTCATTTCATTCTACTTTTGTGAGTTGACTAAATTGCAGGGTAATATCTCTTTCAGAAACATACGTCTAGTGATGAGGGCATGTGACTACAAAGCCGTAAACTTTCTATACTGTTAGAGCACATTCAATACGCTATCCTAGTTCAGGGATTGCTATAAAACAAAACATACAGAACACTATTAAATCGTAATTTATAATAAGAGAGATTGAAAATCCATTAAAAATACTCAGTAGTTTAGTGTCCATTGTAATGATACCGTAATATTGCAAGAGAGCCTTTGAGGGCAGAAATTGCAGTTCTTTGAACAAAGGCATTCTCCATATGAAAGTCCTTACACAACATAACGAAGCAGCCTGGCATCGTACTTCTCGCGCCGACTATTAAACGATGATCTTCATGTTCGTCATGAATTTGGTGTTTTATGCTGAGATCCTCAGTCCTGTTTGCCTGGTGATTCTTTCCAAGAGCCAGGCAGTTGACTTTAATCCCTCCTGATTTTCTCCCTAGACAGATCGGGATTATCCCTTGATGTTTAAGTTCTGAATCCCACATTCTCACTATCTTTCCTATTACTTACTTAATAGGAGCGAGGATAGTCCATCTCCGTGACTCACGCCTTTCTTTATATCAAATGATTTCGACAGATGCCCAAGGAATTCTACCTCGGAGGTTGTGTCTGTTAGAGTGTCTTTGTATATATTTACCAACTTGGTTTTGACTCCAAACTCCCTTATGATATTATGCACGGTCTCTCTGTCTACCGAATCAATGGCTTCATTACTTTAAGTTCATTTCATAACAAATATCTAAATTGTATTTGTTTATTTATTACCGTTTGTATTGCCATTATCAACATAGGAATACAATATGACAACGACAACGATGTTCGAATGGCGCTAAGATTATTTGCAGTTCTAGGGAAAATGAGATCTTCCAGTTGGCAGACGTGGTAAACATCCATCCTCGTGAGAAAACGAGTGTTGAAAGCTTTCTTTCCTGCTGATCTGTTTAAAATCTTGGATGACTCTAACGTTTGGAAGCCATTCAAAGTGGCGCCAGTGAATGAGAGAGATGTTTCTGAGTAGCCGATTACCATTAAGAATTTGACTTCTCTATGATGTAAATAATACAGGCAGTGGTATTGCGAAACATGTATAGAATTTTACTGAAGTGCGCCATACCATTCTTTCTTCTTAGTCTTTTTACCCTCCAGGGTTGGTTTTCCATCAGACTCAGCGAGAGATCCCATCTCTACCGCCTCAAGGGCAGTGTCCTGGACGGTGAGACACCACAACTGGGGATGAGGACCTTCACCTCGCTCAGGCGGCCTCACCTGCTATGCTGAGCAGGGACCTTGTAGGAGATGGGACAATTGGAAGGGATAGACAAGGAGGAGGGAAGGAAGTGGCCGTTCCTTTAATTTAGGTACCATCCCGGCATTTTCCTGGATGGGAAGTGGGGAAATCACTTTGAGAATGAATGAGGTAGGAGTCGAACCACCCTCTACTCAGTTGACCTCCTGATGCTGAGTTGACCCGGTTTCAGCCCTCGAATCACTTTTCATATTTCGTGGCACAGTCGGGAATCGAACCATGGCCTCCGGGGGGTGGCAGATAATCACACTACCCACTACACCACAGAGGCGGACGTGGAATAACATTATGGTGCTAACAACAGTAGAACCATGGACGGGGTACAGAAGAAAGAGTGGTCTACTGGGAATGATTACTGTATTTACAAGATGATGAGTAAACGGTACTTCGAAAGAGAAAGCATAGCTTAACTGTAAGTCACCGGGAATTACCTTTTTTCACAAAATATGTATCATAAATGCACCTAAACATAGAGTAACACTATGTACTTCTTTGTATATACAGTTCTCTACCAACAACATAAATATGAACTCAAATTGTGTAATTTCTGTACATTATCTCAAATATTTCGTTTTTGCACCTTGTACCCTTCTATTTGTTATGGTTATCATAAGTTTATTATTTCTTTACCCTAATATTTCCCACTAATAAAATTCATTGTCTTATGTTTCCAAAATTCCACAAATCTCGTAAATTAGGTTAAATCCACGGAAAATTCAACAAGAAACATATCCTCGAAATGAACTTCCAGGTTATTAGCTCCTCTGCAGTTCATGTTGTACGTATCGAAGAAATGAGAAGTACAAAACTAAAAATTGCCAAATGGACACCAGTGGTGCCCAATGTCTTCGGGTTTCGAGTCGGATGCTCTATCATTTATTTCATATTTGCCCTGTAGTTAACATCACTTTAATAAAACTACATACGTAATATCTTGAAGGTGTTTCTTTCGAGTTCAGTGCGGCCGAGATTTATTGAATTGTCCCACAACGGGCGACTAGTGTGCACTGGCAGCATTTTTTTTTGCTAGGGGCTTTACGTCGCACCGACACAGATAGGTTTTATGACGACGATGGTATAGGAAAGGCCTAGGAGTTGGAATGAAGCGGCCGTGGCCTTAATTAAGGTACAGCCCCAGCATTTGCCTGGTGTGAAAATGGGAAACCACGGAAAACCATCTTCAGGGCTGCCGATAGTGGGATTCGAACCTACTATCTCCCGGATGCAAGCTCACAGCCGCGCGCCTCTACGCGCACGGCCAACTCGCCCGGTACTGGCAGCATTGTCAGACCTCTACCTCAGTTACATTCCGACAAAACAAACATGTATATTACTACTAGACAAATAACCCCTGTGAGGGCGATGGAATAGCACAAACGGTATCCACTGCCAGCCGTAAGAGGTGACTAAAATGGGCCCCAGGGGTAGACTTGGTAGGTGAACACAGGACCCTTAGATGAGTCCTGGAATAGATTAAACTTAATTGTGCCAGGATACCTCGTATTTGATCAAGTCCATAGTTCAGATGAGTCAAGTGCATTGGCGGGACAATACAATAGGATTACAGCTAACACCTGTGAGATTCCACAGCATAGTAAGTCGTTCATTGTCACGGCCTTTCAATTATACAACGACCGTAAACTATATGAAATACACCAAAGTAGAGATTCAGAGAAAATAGTCTTAAAAATACCGCTACCTATTCACTTATTAAGCCGTGTAAGTGAATGTTCACCAAATTAATTAAATATTACGAAATATCATAATCTCCTAGAGACATCTTAGATGTTTAAGTTTTTTCTTAATTCGTCCTCGGAAATAATTGTATCTTAGGTTTCTCTTGTGTCTTCCCATTCTTGCTACTATAGTCTATCTTTTTAAAATGGTAAAAATTGTATTTAAATCTCTTAGATGTTTAGTTTTAATCTTTTTTGTCCTCAGTGAGAAAAATGTATCTTACTCTCTTATATTTATTCATTTTATTACACCTTGTAAATTAATTGATACATTTAAGTTAAAGTGGCAGTTAGTTACATCCAAAATAAATATATTTATATTTTTATATTTCATCTATCGTATCCGACTCTTGCTCTATTCCGATCCCGACAGTATAAAATCATTCAATGACTAGGGACTATATCTTTTTCACGCCCTTGTCTTTCTTTGATCAATACCTTCACTTTTCGAAGTGTCGGATTCCTTCCATTTTTTCTCTATGATTAGTAGTGTATAGATGATGGTTGCCTAGTTGTACTTCTTCTTAAAACAATAATCCCCACAACCACAATTACCAGACAAATTTTGAAGTTCTATTGACCACTCCAAACCATCCCACGTCAAGCACCAATTCAGAAATGTATGTCCACAAAGATCTGTCTAGCTTCCATTAACTCAACTTTCCTCAGACAGATTATATTAGAACGCAAGAGCTTAAATGGCAATCCATCCGTATTTCCACTACATGGAGTTTAGTGTGTTTAAATGTTTCTCCAACCTCCGACTTCCCCAGTTGTTCAGAACTTGTCCGCAGTAGTGCATTAATATTATTCGTCAATAGCGACGGCGACAACAGCTGTGCCCCGTGAAGTATTGACAACCCGCTTAACGCCAAAGTTATGGCAGCTGCGCGACAGTATAATAAGCAGGCGCAAAGTTCATAGACATATTCCACCAACATTGTTCTCAAGGGAACACATTCATCTGTTATGCATACAGATAAATGTATTATTACTAACCAGGTTTACAACGTGTGCGACATTTTTCTGTGTCAGATGAATAAGTGACATTGCCTGCAGTTAAGTTAAAGTCCAAGAGCAATGTAAAAAAAGTAAGAAGCTGACCGTAATAGCGTCCAGAGTCAGCTATTGTCGACTTGTTACCAGGATAGTGAGTTCAATGTCTGCTGAATCCAGTAGCTTTTGACGGTGTTTCAGTGCAATAACTCAATGTCACTGACATACGGTAGATAACGGAAACCTACTGGACAAAATTCAGACAGCCCCTGAATATCGATACAACTCTAACAAGCCCATGAATGTTCAGTATCAGTTATTATTATTATTATTATTATTATTATTATTATTATTATTATTATTATTATTATTATTATTATTATTATTATTGACAATAACGAAATCGCAAAGAGTATATTTGAGTTCTTCAGGATGAGGAAGACAAAGCTGGAATGGTTTCCAGAAGTGAGGTTGGACTTGACGAAGTTGGGGGTTTCGGAAGATTACATCATGGACATAAATCGATTTAGATAACCTTTGAAGAAGTCTCGCGGTTTCCAGGAGACTGGGCAAATACTAGTAAGAAAAGGGGCAGTGTCCTGTAGAATACGAGTCTGATAATTGTATAATGTCAATTTCTGTTTTTCACCATTTTCCTTACGTCGCGCTGAGACAGATAGGTCTAATATTGCGATGTGATAAGAAAGGGCTAGGAAGGGTAAGAGAGTAACTGCGGATTTAATTAAGATACAGCCCAACATTCGCCTTGTGTAAAATGGAAAAACACGGAAAACTATTACGATGGCTGCCAATTGTGGGGTTCGAACCGACTATTTCTCCAATGCAACCTGATAGCTACGTAATCCAGTCCACACAGCCTTTTTCTGAGTATGGAATTAAATTATTTAATTAATAACATTTACCCTCTGTGGTTTAGGGTAAGTGTGGTTAGCTCCCACACACGGAGGCAAGGGTTCGAATCCCGGCTCTGCCACGAAATTTGAAACGGGGTTCACTCAACACCGAGATGTCAACTGAGTAGAGGGGGTTTCGATTACCATCTCAGCCATCCTCGAAGTGCCACTTCTCCTCCAGGCAAATGCCGGGATGGTACCCAAGTTAAGTCCACGGGTGCTTCCTTCCCTTTTCCTCGTCTATCGCTTCCAATCTTCCCATCCCACTACAAGGACCCTGTTCAGCCCTCCTCCCCAGTCGTATCCACGACCAAATGTCTCACGCTCCAGGACACTGCCCATGAGGTGGTGGAGGAGGGATCACCCGCTGAGCCCGAGGGAAAAACCAACCCTAGATGGTAAACGGATTAAGAAAGAAGAAATAATTACTAAAATTCAACATTAATTAAGTAATGATTAAGTAGTTAATTAAGCAACTACGTATTACTGAAATTGATTCCAGCATATACAATCAAGCTGTAGTAAATAACTGTGCTCTAAGATAACGGTTTCATATGTGAAAAATCGACCACGTGACAGATTATTCGCGGCGAGTGATCTTGATACTCAAAAGTCCGACTACACCTGCCGGGTTTGAACCAACGATCTTATGATCCAATAGCCAACACTCTAGCAATGACCGACAGAGGCAGCTCTCTGCCTAATTTATCCCACTGTCAAAGATTAAATTTTCTGTGTGAATTATTTCATATTAGTGTCAGGTCCTTTTTTCACTAATTCGCGTATCATCACAGGCGTGACCAGGCTATTTATTCATTTTAATTAATGTGTATTCCCGTTTAAAAAAGTTCCATTTGATTTAATTACATATTTAATACTAATGGTTACTTACATTAGTGTATACATAATTTAATTAAACCTATCACCGTAGGGATTTGAATAGCTATAGTGATTATAAATTCAATTACCTGTCCGTAATCATATTCTTTACCCTGACAATAATTTTGTAATATAAACGATCTGTTCTCTCCTTCATTGGTGGGTTGACTAGTTACAGTAATGTTATCTGCCGGAGATGAGTTCAGAGCACACCTCATTGAACAGCAGTCAGTCCGTGTAATTACATTGGTGATTACTTTCAGGGGCTTAAGTCATTTATAGCCCATTGACCCTGTGAACTTAACTGTGTCGGAACTTGCTTGATAACCTCGCTGACGGGGTGGTTGTGTGTGTACATTTCTGGGGAGCCAGGAATGATTCGGGGGGACATATGAAGAACGTATACTACAGTACCACAGTCAATATATTCTTGCACCGGCGCCTGCAATATAGGCAACAAAGTGTACACCTATATACGTACTAAAATCAATAATTTCGTGGAATTGCGCCTACAGTGTAGTCAACACAGTGTACAGCTATGTACGTACTGCAGCCAATAATTTCGTGAAATGGCGCCCACAGTGTGGGCCACACGGTGTACACCTATGTACGTACTACAGTCAATAATTTCGTGGAGTGGCGCTTACAGTGTAAGCAACACAGTGTACACCTATGTACCTACTACAGTCAATACCTTCTTGGACTGGCACCTACACTATAGGCAACTCTGTATACACCTATGTACGTACTACAGTCAGTATCTTCTTGGACTGGCGCCTACAATATAGGCAACACTGTGTACACCTTTAAACGTTCTACAGTCAATATCTTCTTGAACTGGCGTCTAAAATATAGGCAACACACTGTACACCTATGAAAGTACTACAATCAATACCTTCTTGGACTGGCACCTACAATATAGGCAACACTTTGTACAACTCTGTACGTTCTACAGTCAATATCTTCTAGGACTGGCGCCTACAATATAGGCAACACTGTGTACACATATGAACGTACTACAGTTAATAACTTTTTGGACGGGCGGTAACAGTTTAAGGATCACAGTCTCCTGACATTTTAGACGTCTTTTTCACGTCGTGTTGATCCGTACTATTTCGACTTGATCATCCCAAACATTTCACTAGAAGATTTGCCTAATTTTTGGCAGAACTTGAATTTAGCCCGTTGCTCAAATTACGAAATGCTCAAGTTCCGCCGCTGACATTTAACTACCCTTCACAACAGAGACGATAGTTCTGCACTCTACTGCCTCTTGCTGACACTAGCGAAGAACTATCACAGTAACATAAACCCTCAGCTGCAGTCCACCACAGCGACACTAAACAGTCAGTCAAAGAAGTTAATGACTCTACTATGTAGGTAAATTTCTCCGCTGCAGATAAAATCATAAACTGATGGATATATTTTTGCACTTAGAAGACGAAAAGGCAAGTACAGTTGATTTGGTCGTTTCCCTCTTAGTAGCCTCTTACGATATGTAGGGGTAAAGATAACGCATGCGTTGACTCCACCCACAGGGGAGACAAGAGTTCCGCTAAGTCAAAAGAAAAATGAGTGTACCTATAAAACATTGATAAGGCTCATGAATTGTGACAAAATGAAAGACATTACAAATATTCTTCTTCTTGATTCGTACAGGCCGACCAAGATATTCAGCTATTGCATTTTAGGTGGGTTTTGACGTTTGCCCAGTAATTGCGCATCCTCTGCTGTGTTGATCCTTCCTCTCCTTTGTCTAGAGGTTGCCTGTATTCCTCCTTGATGGTTTTACCGGGAAACTCATTTGTTTAAGCTTTCTCGTGGGAGATGTCCAGTCTTGCAAGTCCCTTTCTGTGCCTCCCAGTTCCTGCACATCTTTGTTTACTTCCATCAACCACGGTGACTTGGCCTACCTCCTTTGCCAGTAAACGAGAAGCTGGTTGGTCATACTGGCATGATGCATCATGTACACGTCTCCATAAAATTCTAGTTGTCTCTTCTTACATATGGCCGTGATATTTGTGCAGTTTTATAGAGCTCTTGGTTCGGTCACCTTTTGTTTTCATTCCCTTCCTTGATTGATCCGATTATCTTCCTCAATATTTTTCTCCCTTAAATTACAAGCTTGTCCGTGAGTCCCTTCATGTTGATTATTAGACATAATGAAGAACATAAGACTTCTATTATTATTATTATTATTATTATTATTATTATTATTATTATTATTATTATTATTATTATTATTATTACCCAAACCTGTGGTGTAGAAGTAGCTTGCGTATTTTTTATTCCAAGCTCCTGGGTTCATTTTCCGGCCCGTTCAAGGAATATAATTCTGGACTGAGTAGCAGAGCGTGGTTCACCTGGTACGAGATTTTCTGAAGCTCTTAGTTATAGGAAGAAAGCGCACAGTGAGAATATGCCGCTAATGACCTAGTGTGCATAGAACAACACTGGTTGTCATGGTTGCAATGTTATCGGGAAATTGAAGACGCTCATTGCATATTGAATCCAGTCAACGTTAAAAATGTTCCCTACCTGAATGTTGGCCAGCAGGGTAGCAGAGCTTGCGCTATACAATTCCAAGCACTAGATTGAGTACCACGAGATAGGATTCGATTCCAAACATCCCCGCAATCTTCATATAAAATGAGGGTATACGACGTTGTTGATCGTGATTCACCTGTCCGCCTGGGACGTTAAGCTATGATCGAACCCCTCGGCGTTATTCTACAGAAGTAGGCTACGAGTTGGCACCAGGTTTCACTCTCTCCCTACCTCAACATTATGATCTCACACACAGGTGAGGAGGTCGCCCATGGCCGTAAAGTTTGGAGACCTGCAAAAGATGAGGTGAATATTTCTTCAGAATCTCCTGCCACTAAAATTAGTACGTTAAATAAATAAATGAATACATAAATAAGTATAAATAATAAACACATAAATAAACAAATCATCTCTTCCTTTTTTCATATTCCGTTTACCCTCCAGAGTTGGTTTTTTCCCCCGTACTCGGCGAGTGATCGCACCTCTACCGGCCCTAAGGCAGTGTTTTGGAGCGTGAAACGTCGGGTAGGGGTTACAACTGTGGAGAAGGACCAGTACCTCGCCTGGATGGCCTCACCTGCATTGCAGAAAAGGGGTCTTGTGTAGTGATGGAAAGAATGGAACGGATCGACAAGTAAGAGGAGCGGAAGCGGTTTTGGGCTTAATTTAGGTGCCATCCGGGCATTTTTCTGGAGCAGAAGTGGGAAATAACTTCGAGGATGAATGAGGTAGGAATCGAACCCTTTCTACTCAGTTGACTTCCCTAGGCTAAGTGGACACATTTGCAGCCCTAGTACTACTTTCCAAATTTGGTGGCAGAGCCGGAAGTCTCACCCGGGCGTCTGGCGGCAGTAGTTAATCGTCATAACTCAAGATTACTCTTGCCACTATCAGGCAGATTTTCTCTTTCAGATTTTATTCGAGAAAGAAAACCCAATACATAGTTCTTCAAGTTATTGAGTACAAGTGGTGACTTACAATCGCCCATGAATTTTTAACGCTGAGTCCGCTATGGTCTGGATAACAGTGTTCGGGATTGTGTTTATTCTGAAGAAGTTCTGCGTCTCCTTAGGAATTGTGCCTCTAGCACCGATCATAAGGCCAATAACTTCCCATTTTGTAATTTCGTACTTCTTTCTGAGATCCTAATGCATAGTTCATACATGGCCCTGAAATGATCTTGAATTCCTGAGATCATTTCCTACGCGTAATCCTAACTCTGTTAGGAAACAACATGTTACTCGAGTGGGAGTAAACGGCAGTTGTTTGGATGCAATGCATGAGGGAATATCGATTTATCCTCACACTCACAAAATCAACTTCCCCAGGGTATTCCTTCGCCGTTCTGAGTAAACACTTGCCTGTATGTATATTTGGTGAGGAATCTGGTCAGCCAGCACAGAATGGCATGCAACGGAACGGAGATAATGTAATATACTTCGTTATTGTTATCGGAGTTTCAATTAACCGGTTAACATAGCATGTGATGGAAACTGAAAGGTTTCTACACAGCAAATTACATTGGACCAATTAGGTTTTAGAAAGCAATTCCCTTGCTGCGAACTACCAAACAGTGTTTGCTCGGACACAGCCTGTCGCGTCAGTCAACGTCAAACACAGAATTATGTGCAATTAATACCTAGTACAGTCAAAAACTAAAAATGAGCAACCTCTCAGAAACACTGTAATACACAAAAGTGTTATCGAGTTTAAAGAAAGTAAGAAATAAGGAAGGGGACGAAGGATATTTTTGTAGAGCTTGGATGTTTAGGTAATGATAGGTAGTTATGAAAGTAACAAGTATACTTCATTCTGCACAACAGTTCTGCTATCGAGTTTGGTTAAACCTAAGGTGAAGTGCCTATTAGAATCCCCAGAGCCGCTAGAATGTATGTGACACTCGTTACATTACAGAAGGCCTGGCTAGCTACACTTCCTGCTAGCCGAATGTGTTTTGATTCCAACCTAACATGGCCTCTTATTAGGCGAGTTCTGCTTTGGAAAGCACTTTATCGGTGAGATCATCAATAGAGGAAAACATACAATGTCGTGAATACTTAATCAGTAATAAATAATAATTGCGTCTGCTTCCGTCTCTGTAGTGTAGTGGTACGAGTATTGGAACGGGGCCCACTCATCCTCCGGAGGTGAGTAGAGGGGTTCGATGCCCACCTCAGCCATCCTCGAAGTGATTTTTCGTGGTTTCCCACTTCTCCTCCAGGGAAATGCCTGGTTGGTACCTAACTTCAGGCGACGACCGCTCCCTTCTCTCTTCCTTGTTATCCCTTCCAATCTTCCCATCCCCTCATAAGGTCCCAGGTGGGACCGCCTGGGAGATGTAATGTTCCTCCTCTCCAGTTGTATCCCCCAGACGAAATGTTTCACTATCCAGGACACTGCCAGCGAGACGGTAGCGGTGGAATCCCCCGCAGAGTCCGAGGGAAGAACCAACCCTGGAAGGTTAACGGATTAAGAAAGGAAGAATTACTCTGACAATTTTAGCTTGGTACATCCATTGTAATACAGCCGCCTGTCGTCAAACATACCACGTATAGGAAACAACATATTATTGTGGTGAAGGACAGCGTGGTATATGTTTATTCTTTTATAAGATGCTTTACGTCGCACCGACACAGATAGGTCCTATGGCGACGATGGTATAGGAAAGGGCTGTGAATGGGAAGGAAGCGGCCGTGGCCTTAATTAAGGTACAGCTCCAACATTTGCCCGGTATTAAGATGGGAAACCACGAAAAAACATATGTAGGGCTGCCGACAGTGGGTTATACTATGAGATTTGCATAAGGTAGGAGTGCGGTCCATCTGAACCCCTACACCTTATGTTACACTCGCTACATTACGGAAAAGCGGTGTAGTCGAGACTTCCTATTAATCAAATTAGTTTGCATTTTAACCTGTTACTGCCTAAAAATTATAGATCTACTTATAATTGAAACACCCTCAGTTATTGTTTTCCACACTTCCACAATATACACAGATATAAATGGAAAGAGCACCGCACCAGAGTTACTTATCTAGCGCTCAAGAAATGTGAAACATTATGAATACTGTTGGACAAACATTAGGATGCCTTCATCTCGGCACAAGTTCGAACCCGCGACCTTCGAACGGGGACCCATTATGTTATCCACTAGGATACATGTGCTTATATAATATCCACATGAAAGACGCAAGTTTTTTAGTTTACGTTGACTTAAGAAATCTCGCGATTTCCCGTAACAAATGTACTGGGTCCGCCTCTGTGGTGTGGTGTTCAGTATGATTATCTGCCACGCCCGGAGTCCCGGATTCGATTCTCGGACCTGTCACGAAATTAGAAAAATGTTACGAGAACTGGGACGGGATTCACTCAACCTCGGGAGGTCAACTGTGTAGAGGGGTTCGATTCCCATCTCAGTCATCCTCAAAGTCGTTTCCCGTGGTTTCCCAAGCAAAGGTAACGGCCGTTTCCTTCCCTCGTCCTTGTCTATCCCCTCCAATTATCCCATTCACCACAAGGCCTCTCTTCAGCATAGACTGCGGGGTACTGGTACACCTTCCCAGTTGTATCTCAGACCAAACGTCTAACACTCCCAGACACTGCCCTTGAGAAGGTAAAGGTGGGATCCCTCGCAGAATCTGAGGAAAAGCCAACCCTGGACGGTGAACTGACTAATTTAAGTCAACCAGAAAACGAACAAGACTTCTGTTATTCTATTGAGATATTTTGACGTAATCACTAAAAGCCTCTGCTTTGATCCATCTGACCTCAAGAACAAGGGGATTTCATACACAACCTGCCACTAACAGTGAAAGAATTGTCGTAGTTTGAGGATTTACGCTCAGAAACGGCACCATCAGTGTACTGTTCAGCGCTTTGGCATTTCGCTCGTGGTGTTCACAAAGGCTGTTAGTTCCTCATTCATACAGAACAAGTGCTTGACCTCTTATATTAAAGGTATGCTGCGTCTGTTTGCCGTCGAGGCGTAGCCAACATAGATCAAAGTAATCCTGGGTAACATGATCATAAAGTTACGTATTGCATGAATAAATATTACGCATTCACTCTTTGCAGGTTGTAGTTAACTGGGAGTTCTGTCTTCATGTCTGCGTAAGCCCCCTCACAATACACAATATTGGAAGAAGAAAGTTTCGAATTTCGTTAGACTAAACGGAAAATTTAATCAGAAATTATTTAAGGCATGGAACGAGGTTATGAAAAAATATAATATATTGAAGCAAGTGTAATAGACTAAGATAACATGGAATAATATTCATTACCCATGTGTAAATAATGCAAATATTGATTATTATTATTATTATTATTATTATTATTATTATTATTATTATTATTATTATTATTACTTGTGAGGTTTTGTCAAGAAACAACTGTTGTGTATATATTAATATGAGTTTATTTAATGTAAGAACACGTAATTAATAGTATATAATTTATTATTACCTGTAAATATGATGTATACTACAATGTAACATTGTGCAACACGCTGTAATAAGTCCATAACAATGCTATGTTCGACCAGAAATATGTAGAAAGTTCCTTGCATTGTAACTAGGCAATTTGCAAACTCTCGAATTTACGAGAAAATATGTTGTGTCATATACTTCTAGAAGCCTGGCCAGGCAACGTATATAAAGAGGCAGTCTTGTGAGTGAGAGTAGAGTTGTCTAAATGAGACTTGAGTGGAAGTCGTGGTAGCTGAGTGTTTGAAGTCACGTATGTTGTGTTGTTGCAGTGTCTCCTTATTCTTATTCGTCGTACTAGTGTTTTCTTTTACGATGGCATCTTAGTTTGCGTATGAATATGTGTAAATAATTTGTAAATAAACCAGTGTACACTACTGACAGCATTTCCACAAACTGCCACCAGATTGCACTGGAAGTCGTAAAAATAAAATAACAGTCTGCTATGTCTCGATAGTAACACTACGATTAAAGAACATGCCGATTATTGGCAGGGTGTCTCACTCCATGAAAAAAATTGTTTGAGTGCTGGCCTTCGTTACAGGGGGTCCAGATTTTGATTCCCGCGCAGATCATGAATTTTACCTTTCATTGCTCAGTTCCTCTGGATTGATGGCTGGGTGCTTTAGAATACATCCTAAGTATCTCCCCATCATTACAGACGTGCAGGTCGCCAACAAGGCGTAACCATCGAATATTTTAGTCTAAAGGATAGATATTAAGAAGTCAAATTAAACATCATTTTAGATCCAAGGTGGAATTTGGTGCTATATTTAGAGCACATTAAAATAACAGCACATAAATAGCAGTCAAGGGATTGCGTTCATGGATTTTCTGTCTTCTCCCCCGCCTACTTTGGCCACACCCAGACTGTATTCTGTTGACCACCAACCCCTGTCCTCCCGCCGGTAACACAGTGGATAGCGTTAATGGATGACAAACAAGCTAAACTGTGCTGGACGGCAGAAATGTTGTGACACTTGAAGTGGTCTGTGTCCAAGTAAGTAACTATATTTTCTGTTTCCCCTGATCTGTCGTTTATATGACAAAAGCCTTAATGTGTAGACATTGGCGTATGGCTTTTAGTGCCGGGAGTGTCCGAAGACAAGTTCGGCTCGCCAGATGCAGATATTTTGATTTGACTCCCTTAGGCGACCTGCGCGTCGTGATGTGGATGAAATGATGACGAAGACGACACATACACCCAGCCCCCTTGTCAGCGAAATTAACCAATCATGGTTAAAATTCCCCACCCTGCCGGGAATCGAACCCGGGACCCCTGTGACCAAAGGCCAGCACGCTAACCATTTAGCCGTGGAGCCGGACTGTGTAGACATTAATAGATAGAAATGCAAATATACTGCAGTGAGTAACAAGTATACAAGAGCCTGCACTACAGTTCTGCAATGAGAGCTGCATAAACATTAGGAGTACTGCCCATTAGATCCCCTAGACATTATGTTACTCTTGCAGAGTGCGCGACACTTGCTACAAGGTTAGTTTACATTCTAATCTATTACGGTCTAAACGTCCTGGTTCTTGTTCAACATGCCGATGATTTTATTTTGTCTTGAGGAACTTCATTAAACCTTACGTTAGTCGTTGCGAAATCCCTTGAACATTTTACTCGTAGCCTAAAATATCCCTTTAAAAGTACGAATTCTGCCTCACATAGTTCCAGTTAACATAAATTTGTCTTGCAAAGAAACTTGGAAATCAATCAAATGGTTTATAGTTTTTTTCTAAATAGCTAATATCACCACAAGATTCCGGTAATTTAGCCAGTATTAGGTTAGAATGCAAACTTACTGAAGCGAGTAAGCCCGCGCAAAGATTTGCATTGACATTACGGTATGGTCTATGAAAACTCCTAGAATTTATGTTACTTTTACAACATTACGGAAGAGCGAGTTGTGTGACACTTCCTGCTAACCATATAAGTTTGTATTTTAATCTACTAATGCCTAAAATTCCGGACTCTATTCATCGACCCAGAGCGCGCATTTTTACATCACCATGTAACAGCAAAATAGAGAGGAAAAAAGTGCAGGTGAGCCCTGGACAAACACAGGGCACTGTCAGTGCTCCCTGATCCTCAAACACACCCTTGACTTGTTCGATGTGCTTGCCATGTGTATTAAATACAAAAGCTAGCAGGAAACCGTCTCCCTTGAGAGCGAATACATAGTAGAGAACTCCTACGCTGTTAGTAAACACTTATTGCACAGTCGCTATACGGGGAAAGCAAACAAAAAGGTATGAAATTTCTTGATCGAGTGGGAAAAGGTAATTAATTATATTATTAGATCCAGGATGTTTAGGCAGGAATTCGTTAGAATGCAAACTTACTGAAGCGGTTGATATGTACAGCCTAGCCTGCACAGCGGTTATGCTATAAGTTTTGCATAAACATTAGGGGTTAGGCCCATTGGCCCATTATAACCCCTAGAATTTATGTTACTCTCACTACATTACGGAAGAACCGGTAAGTCGTCATTATCTAATAACCAAATTAGCTTGCAATCTAACCTATTACCACATAAAATCCGGGGTTAGTTATGATACCAGCCAGAAAATCATTAAGAAAATCCGGAACTACCTATATTAGCAATATTAAATCCAGCAAACCTGATGCAACTTTCCTAAAGAACTTTAGGTCCTGCAACTCTCATTTTTAAAACTTTGTAATGTGGATACCAATGCATGTTTTAACACAGCGGTTTCGGATTATATCAGATTTTTTCAAGAGCAAAAATGTTTTGCACCTTTTCCACCGTCTTAATATGGATAAGTATTTGGGTTTATCCGGAATTAGCTTCCCGATCCGTTGTAATGGCAACCGTCGTTCGTGAATACGTGAAGCGGCAGCTGCTCTATCACTGCTGCAGAGCGGGTTGTATTCTATCCAGGCTGAATGATCCTGCTGTATAAGTTGCAATACGAAGGGACTTATGTCTCCACCATATAATTCCACCTCAGTGTAATCCAGTGATACAGAACGACCGAATGTCTGGTAATGAAACCCATAACTCACAACTTATTATGAGTGGATCGTTGAACAGTAATGCTAATAAATATGCATGTGCACTATTACCAGAGCATTTAAATCACGCTCTGCGGAGCAAACCTGTGATACTGCCAGCATTTTTAATTATCTACAATACAAGAACACATATCCATGGCTTTCTCTTGGAACCTCGCATGCCCCAACGCTCGCCCTACCCATTTTATTCCTTAAGACTCGTGACGCCTCTCAGCTACATATTATATGGAGTCGAACAGAATATTTCTCGTTGTGTTCATTTCCCTATATCAGCTTGTAAGGAAAAATTGACCACAAAATCGTAGTATGGGAATGAAAATCCACAGCCTGTTTCCAGTCATTTGACCGGGCCAGGAATGGAATGAAATAAGCCGCCATTTAGCTGCAAGGACGGGAATTGTGCCGGCTGCCGAAGTCTGTCGCACTCCTCTGGGGCAATGATTAATGATTGACGGATGAAATGATAGTGAAGAGTTTTGCTGGAATATAATATGACAGGGAAAACCGGAGTACCCAGAGAAAAACCTGTCCGGCCTCAGCTTTGTCCAGCACAAATCTCACATGGAGTGACCGGAATTTGAACCACGGAACCCAGCGGTGGGAGGCCGTCTGATCCACGGAGGCTATTGTAGGAATGTTTTTTGCAGGGCGAATTTACCCACTCCTACAGGATAATATATATAAGGTTAATTTTCCTAGGGTAGGTAGAGCATTGGGGCATACGAAGTTTGTTATAAACTGTCCGTTATATAGGATGGTTCAAGAAATATTCTAATATCATTTAAATATATACTTGCCGATGTTAGAATCTAAAGCTACAAGTAACTCATAATACTGTTCAGTCTGCAGCAAGCCGCAATGTTTCGAGTTTCCGCTCTTGCTCGATCAACAGCTAACCGGATGATAATGAATATATGGTAACAATATTTGGCAATATTTGGACTTATAACTATCGATTGGAATCCTAGTTGACCAGAAAGATTCAAATCATATTGCAACATGGTGGAAAAATATTTCTAAATATCATTTCTTATAACTGTTAGGTTCTTAAGACTGTAAAAATGAATTTACGAAAATAATATAGAAAATATCTGGTGGAGACTCCTGGAAGGTATGCATAGCCACTTAACGGCGTGGATGGACAAGTTGCCGGTTTAACTCCTAACCATTCCAGTACAGACAACTGTGTTATCGCTGCTGTAGGACGGGTTGTGTTCTCCTCAGGCTACTGTACTGATTACAATGAAAACGTACTTGCGTCCCCACCAATTGAGTGAAAAAGTAAACATAAAAGAGATTATACCTAAAAAATTAATTAAAATACAATCTAGAAACAGACACTCAGTTGCTCTATATCTCTAGGGACGACGCTGGAATGGAGTACAAAGTCTTTTCGAAAGAACTAACACCATACCTGTGGTTAATGACAATTATATATTCCTATTTAGACTAGGATAACAATTTACCCAAAATAACTGTATTTCCCTGAGTAACTTAGTCTTCTGAATCTAATATTTAGAATTACATTTAAAACTTAAAAAAATGTACCCGCGCTTCGCTGTGGTATTCCACATTGCATACGGATATCGAAGTAAATTTCTGCAATGCACTGAAAAAGATTTTGTTTTAAATTGCATGTCTCGTAACGTTATCCGAGAAATACCATGGACAGGTCCCAATTCGTTGTTTCCAATGTAAAGTGTGAGTTGCAAAGTTGTGATGATAACCGCAGGTTCACTTGCCTACCCATTCACAATCCAGTTGGGAAGTTTACATTATAATGGCAGGCTCATTTGCCTACTGCCATTCACAATTGATTTGGAGAGTTTTCGTTAAAACGGCGGCCCCCCTTTCCTATTTCCAGACAGATTACAGTTGAGGAGCTATTATTATAATGGCAGGCAACTTCCCTACTTGCTGTCAAAATTGAGTTGTGCTTTTATCATAATGACATGCCCTTTTTCCGAATTTCAGGCAGCTTACTGCCAGTCACACCGATTTGATGAATATGCATTAAAATAGTAGGCCACTATGCCTAATGCCAGTCGCATTTTAGATGGGTAGATTTGTTTATAATGGCGGGCACACTTGCCTACAAACAAACAGAATCGGGTAGGGGAGTTTTGAAGAAAATTGCATGCTCCCTTGCCTCCTGCAAGTCAAATCGAGAAGGGAATTATTCATTACAATAACGTGAGCTGTTAGAGTAGACAAAGGCGTGACGGAATAGGTAGCTAAATGTCAAGAAAAAGAGATAATGTAATGATTAAGAATGGCCCTGCGCTGAAGTATTATTGGACATTAAAGTTTGTTTATACATATAATCAACATGGGTAAAGAAGTGAAATCACAGATACTGTATAGAGTAAAAAGTTACAGGACTGGGAGCGACTGCAAAAAAACCTTCACAATGTTATAAAATGGAGAACAGGCAGTGGTATGTTTATAAACGGAGGAATAGTCATTCTGTAAGTTTCACCCAAAAGGTGAAGTGCTCTCACTTTCAAATACTGTGTTCACGGGATGACAATAAATATCTAGGAGTAAATATAAAGAATTATGTTCATCACAACGAGATTGTGAATAGAGGTTACAGACTTCTTCACGTGGTTATGAGGGTATTTAGGTGTTGTAGTAAAGATGTAAAGGATAGAGCTTATATGTCCCTGGTAAGACCTCAACTAGAGTATAGTTTCAGTATATGGGACCCTCACTATGAATACTTGATACGAGAAGTGGAAAAGAACCAAAGAAAAGCAGGAAGACTTGCTCTTATTGATTTCCAACAAAAGAGTAGTGTTGAAAATTCGGGGCTGGGATAACTTGGAAGTAAGGAGACGAGCTGCCAGACTAAGCGGTATGTTCCCATCTGTAAGTGGAGAGATGGCGTGGACAATAGTGCACAAATAAGCTTGTGTGAAGCTTTTAAAAGTAGGAAAGATCATAATATGAAGATAAAGCTGGAACTTATAGAACGAGGAGTAATGAATTGGAATTATTTATGAAGGAAAATGTTCCATACATTTTGAAACTCTTCAAAGCATTTAAGGAAGGAAAAGGGTAGGTAAACAATTTATCAATAATACGCCACCTTGGCGACAGGCCTAAATACAGATCATCGACGATTTTTACTGGTCTTCTACAGCAAATGATTTCGTACATTTGTATATTCTACCGCAACTCTATTTAACTCCTTTTATACGAAGCAGACTGAACTCTTCTGCGTATCTCATCTTTTTCTGCTCGAGTGAACTCAGGCATCCAAAAGCTCCTACCAGTGACACAGGTTTCAGTTCCCTAACACGGCATATATACAGTTTTTCTTCTGTAATTAATTAACTTTGAGATAATATTCCTCTTTCGCTCTGGATTTGTTCTGACGCAGTTATACGTGTACACTTGCTCTGAACAAAGAGAAAGTTTGCAATGAACCTCCTCAACTAGGAAAACAAACATAGTAGTGTCGACAAAATAAACAACATAGCGCTCTACATAGTATTGTGTGAGGTTTGTCTCGAAAAATATTTTAATTTTTTTTAATAATTGTAAAATTATGGGTAAATTCGTGATCATTTCATGATCCAATATTACATCGTGCAGCGAACAGTTCGAAATAAGGGTGGGAGAAAATTATTGTTAGCCGGGATGAATACCTCATACTGTAGAGCGCTGGCCTTATAAGCTCACACACAAGTTGGTGTGTTCAATACCGGCTCAGTTGAGTAGTACTTTAAATTGCTCGGATACGCCTGCCATGTGCCGGTAGATTTCGGCACCACAGTGTCTCCGGAAAAGATGTGTACACGACACGGCTGCACGTGGCGGGTTTAGTGAACTGGTGAATGTAAAATAATCATTCGTGAGTCACGGAATCAACTGAATGGAACACACCGTTCGTTCCGCACTGGAAAAGCGAGGCGTGTCACATATGGGGGCAGGGGCAAAGTATTGACAGCGTCGGACGTACTATTAACACATTTCTGGTTGCATATCTTTTGATCTGAGAGAGATATCTGGATGATTCTTTTACAATCATGATTGGCTTGATGAAGTCTGTCTACATTTGACATTTCACTGATATGTGTACAATAAGAACATAATCACAGGCCTAAACATTCAGTAACCTAAAGGCACATAGAATCAGTGGCTCAGTGTAATGGCACTTCTTGTGGAGCGTATGTCTGTTCACCTTTGAACCGATACCTGAAACAAACCAGACAACCGGCGTATCAGAACAAGGGATTCAAACGGTAGTCAGCCCGCACTCGGACGACGCATCCCAAGTGCCTTGTCCCCCGACGCCTGAGGGTTGTCTCAAACAAGTGATACAGTAGCTACATAACAACATGAGAACAAATCCTTTGACGTTTATAGTAACTGAGAAGTAGGCTACCAGTGAAATATGTTTTCGTTGCACAATGATTTTGTGTGTACACCCTTTCAGGAGAAGCCGATGCCACGTCAGAAGTACAGTGCGACGTAGGTTAATAACATTATTATAACACTGTATATTCCTACGAAGGAGGCTTGTAGTCGTGTCTCAATGGCCCACTAGTTGCCAGAATCTTGAAAACGAAGAAACGAAGCAAAACAAGTGTTGAACCCACTGCAACACTGCGGTGAAACGCTGGCAATTATTATTATTATTATTATTATTATTATTATTATTATTATTAGCGAATTCTTTACGTATTGAAGGACGTTAAGGAAATATCTCAATCAGTTCTCCTGTGGGTTCTTCTTGTTCCAATAGGTTTTCATTCTTTCCGAGAACACTCGTTTACGTTCTTCTGACCAATTTGGTCTGTACTCTTTTTGTTCTGGTTGCTCTTATGTTGCTTCCCAGTTCTTTACTTTGTGCCTAAATATGTCTCTCACTAGAATTTCGGTTGAACCTTTACGTTTGCGTTTTTTAGGTCCTTTCGAAATTTTTAAGCCAGGGTGTTGAGTTCTTAAGTGAGGTTACATAATCTATTATCCTTTCTGTCAGCAGACGATTTTCTAGTAATATAGTCAGATGATCGAGGAATTTCATTCGTCTTTTCCTAATGCCAATGACGATGTTTGAGAACTTTTGTTGTTGTTTTGATAGATTGTAACCTGTAACCGTATTGGGTGTTTCTTCAACCAAGTATTTTCTTCATCATCTTCCTCTCTTCTTTCTGGACTTCCTCAAGTTCTTCTTTTTTGTTGCGTAAAGGACTCTTGGTTTTATGACTCTGTTTTGATGTCGAATTTTTGTACGTCTTGACGTGGATTCTTGTTGTAGATGTATTATTATTATTATTATTATTATTATTATTATTATTATTATTATTATTATTATTATTATTATTATTATTATTATTTTCAGAACAGCGAGACAAGGTAGTACATGAATGTAGGGTACAACGAAGACCATTACCTAATACAGGGAGACTTTCATCATTTTACCTACCACTAGCAAGTACAGCAGATATAGCAAACATAATTGAAGGAATGGACATAAATAAATCACCAGCCATGGATAAATTAACAGTTAAACATCTGAAAGATAACATAGACATAATAAAACCAGTAATACAGAAGCTAGTCAATAAAATAATAGAGACAGGTATTTTTCCAAAGGATCTGAAGACTGCCATAGTGAGACCTATTTACAAGCAAGGTTCACATTTACAGTATGAAAACTATAGACAGATATCTATTCTTCAAACTATAGGTAAAGTAGTTGAAAGATACATTGCTGATCACCTAATCTCATATTTAGAAAAATTTAAAATAATTGATGAACATCAATTTGATTATCAAAAACACAAGGGTACAAGTAATCTTCTTGATGAATTCTCCAATTTGATCAATGGGAAGTTAAATCAAGGTATGCACATTTTAGCTATGTTTATTGATTTCTCAAAGGCATTTGATTCAATTTCCCATGAAAAAATTATTGCAGCCTTAAGCAAAATTGGGGTAAGAGGAACACCACTAAAAGTTTTTGAAAGTTATCTGACTGACCGAATGTATAGGGTAAAAATGATAATATATATGGAGAAATAACTTCTGTTAAAAGAGGTGTTCCAGAAGTAAGTTTCCTAGGATCCATTTTGTATATTATTTTTGTCAATGATATAAGCTCATGTTTTAAAAACTGTAAATATTTCACGTATGCAGATGATAAACTAATTGTATCAGTACATAAAAACCCAAAAGTGGCAGAGAAACATTTACAAATGGAGCACAACTACTTTCAAGAATGGTGCCATGATAAGGGTCTAATAATTAACACTTCAAAAACAAAAGTCTTGTACATTACTACGCCAAAAATGCAAAGAGAAAACATTAAAATAACAGGCCATTCAGTTCAGTGAATTCATGATGGTGAACAAAAATCATGCAATTGTGACTATGTAATAGAGGAAGTTGATAACATGAAATATTTAGGTATAATAATAGATAGATATTTTTCATGGAAGCAACTGAGGCTAAGCTTGTTCAAAATGCAAATGGTTAAGTATATAATACCTCATGATAGCTTAAAAATGGTTTATCATTCACTTGTTGAGTCACTTATATCATATGGTGTAAGTGTATGGGGATCAGCTTCTGTTACAGACATAAACATGGTACAAATGTTACAAAATCGTATTGTAAAAGCATTCTTTTGGTATGAAAACAGAGGAATATCTAGCTTAAGTGAGGATATGTTAACAGGGATGTACCAGAAGGAAAGGTTCTTGAGAGTTAAACAACTTTATATGTACAACATAATTAAAGAAAATTACTGGAAGCCTCAATATAGAATTGTAAATGAACATACACATGGAACAAGACTGAGGCATATAAGTTATTTTCAGGTCATGAGGTACTACAACAAATATAGATCCAGAACACTGCAAGTTGTAGTTCCTAAATTTTTGAACAAGTTGCCCTCAGAATTGACACACTTGAAAACCAAATATCAACTAAAAAAACATGTGAAACTATGGATCACAGATAATAAAATTACAGTTTAAATATTTGTTCATGAGTGAAAAATGTACCAAAGACTTATCTATTTTGAGTGATACTTTTAGGGATTAAGAAAAACTCACACCACAGGACAAAATTACAATGCCAATGTAAATATGCATACCTTATTAACGTTGTAAACAGTAAGGATTGCAACATTGTATATAAATGTGAAACAGCTACACCGGCAGATAAGCACATCAAGTGCTTTGCAAGTGTAAATAATTGCAAAGATAATGCACAATATTCTACTGCATATTTGCAAATGTATTTTAGATAAGTTATAAATAAATAAAATAAAAAATAAAAAATTATTATTATTATTATTATTATTATTATTATTATTATTATTATTATTATTATTATTATTATTATTATTAGATCCGGGATGTATAGGCATGTATAGTTTAAAATGCAAACTTACAATAACAAGTATACTCTACCCGGACAACAATTCTGCTTTGTGATTTGCATAAACATTAGGAGCCCGGTCTAAAATACAACCCCGGAAGTAATATTACTGTCGCTACATTACCGAAGGCTGGGGTGGACTTCATTTCCTGCCAGCCAAATTAGTTTTCATTCTAACCTACTGTATTTATGCATAAATATCCGTACTCTAATTATTACTAGGGGGGTGGTAATTTGTACCTAAAAATAACTATAAAATGAGTTTAAATTTATGAGAAAATGCTATAAAATAACTTAAAAATTACTGTAAAATATGCGACTACGCTGAATTCCGGTGTAACAAAGGTTTTACAAGTAATATATCCCCGTTCTATTCATTGCAAAAGTCTTGTTTTCGCATAAATAATTATCTCCTAATTTACCTGGAAGTATCTATAAATATGGACATAATGATTCGCTGGATGTAGTGCTAGCAGTTTCTTTCCAAAATACCCGGGGAGAGGTTTTTTCTTCGCACTCACTTTAACGCTGTAATGTTTCAAACACGTCCGTTCCAAATACATTCACTAGCTGAATTAAGAGTACAGAGTGTTGCCCCAATTAAGAGTGGACGATTTTGACGTACCGTTTGTTCTAGGCGATTGCTTTTCTCCAGACCAGGTTATGCTCGAACCTGTGCTGTGCGGCTGGCAAGGTGTCATTGAGTTGGTGGATTTTCCTTCAGGACAGCAGCCTTTACGTTCTTAATGATGTCCGGAGTCCTGGAGGGTCGAACTCTTCTTCTCGGCAGTATTTTAGAAGTTGTTGTTTCTGACGGGAAAACTTTCTGAAGTAATTTTATCACACTGCCTAGAGAGGACTTACTGGTATTGAGACCTTTCATTTTACACTCTTTTACTATCCTGGATAATGAGAAATTAGCATCGGAAAGGACAACAGTGTGGCCTTGCCATATATTTGCAATTCGGCGGGACATGAGGTAACAGTGGCATGATATGACTCTACGTGGCACTTCTCTAAATCACACTCACCAGGCAAAAAAAAAAGACATTCAGCTGCTTCCAGGAATGGCATGTGTGCTCAAGTTCGCGCCCTGTATTAACTTTGTGATGGTTCTTTTGGTATTTTTTTGCACAGAATTACTTGTGAGTATAATTCTGTATTGAAGCGGAAAGTTAACTGTAGTTTCGAATCCCTCCTCTTTTCCAATTGTTCTTGACCTTGAGGTACGAGAGGTTAAATTACTAGCTGAAGGGGCCGGTGTGAAAGCTGGTGTATACCTTTCGCTTAGGAAATACCTTTCCATAATTATCACTTACCCAGATGCAGAACTGTATCACACAGCAACTCTTGGTTTATGCACGCCCTAAGATACCTGAATGAAATTAGAGGGATTGTGAATATATTCTAGTCGTCATCTAGTGAAATTCGTAGACGTCTTATGGACGCCCCATGGACACAGAGTTCCTTGTATCCTAATATTTTTTACGTCCTACTAACTATTTTAACGGTTTTCGGAGTCGCCGAGGTGCCGGAATTTAGTCACGCACGAGTTGCTTTATGTGCCAGTAAATCTAATCACACACGAATTTTTCGTATTTGAGCACCTTCAAATACCACCGGACTGAGCCAGGATCGAACCTGCCAAGCTGGGGTCAGAAGCCCAGCGCCTCAACCGTCTGAGCCACTCAGCCCGGCTCCTTGTATCCTGCTCTTCGTATCTCGTAAGTGAAACTGATAGTTCTTTCTCTAATCTATCGGTCATTTTAAATGTATAAACACTTTCTGTCTTGATTCCTATCTTCCGTATGTGTTTTCTAACATATATATAATATATTCCTTTATTATTATTATTATTATTATTATTATTATTATTATTATTATTATTATTATTATTATTATTATTGTTGATGGTTGTGTTGTTATGATTGGAATAGACGCCAAAACAACGGTAATTATTAAGCAAACTTTAACTTGGACACATTCGAAAGTTAAGTTCATGGGAGAGATCACCAAGCAGTTCGAAATTGAACAGGAGTCTGACAGGGTGATGGACTGTTACCAATTCTTTTCAACTGTGTGTTGGAGAAGATTATCCGGGAATGGGAAAAGAACTGGGTGGAAAAGGACTACTTAACCAAATATACATTGGAGAATCAAAAAGTGGTGTCATGATTAATTGCCTTGCCTTTGCTGATAACCTCGCGCTGCTATCTAGGAATACTGACACAGCAATAGAACAGCTGAATGTACTAAAACTACAAGCATAAAAAGCAGGACTACAGATATCTTTCCAAAAAACTAAATATATAACAAACATAAAAACAGCCCCTCGGTACCTGAAGACAGAACACGGTAAAATAGAAAGAGTTGATAGCTTTAAGTATTTGGGTGAAATAGTGCAATTGAAAACTAATGGAAGAGAAGCAAACTACACCAGACGGGAGAAGATGGTTGAGGCTTTTCGTAGGACATGTCCTGTAGGCCTATACAAGAAGAAAACCATATCAAGGCGAGCTAAACTAAGGTACCACAATACAGTGGTTAAAACTGAATGTCTGTACGCTAGTGAATGCCTTCAAATGTCAGGGAAAGCGGGACTGAGAGAAGCTGAGAAATTCGAAACAAAGATCCTTCGAAACATAATGGATACAAAGGTTTTGGATGGACATTATAGGTTGCGAGGAAGGGAAGAACTTAACCGTGACAATGAAAGGCTAACTAAGTATATGAGAAAACGGAGACTAAAATTCTAGGGGCATTTATTTAGAATGGATGAGCAGAGACTAAAGAAAATGATTTTCACAATACTATAGAGCGGACCTAAAGTGTCGGACAAATGGTTCAGGGAGGTGAGAAAGGATCTCAAACAGGTGGGACTAAATTCCGAAGACATCTCAAACCGAACAAAGTTTAGGTCAGTGATCGACAGATTCCAGGGATTCCATGACGAACCAAAACTTAACCGTGGATGAAACTTGCGCTGGGCACATGCAGTTTTCACCTTAGCATTCTACTGTCTCCCACAAATATTCCTACCGAATTTCAATCGAATCCGAGTGTAACATATGTATGTGTTCCCTCGTCAGAATATCTTATTCATGAGTTACAAGTAACAGAAATAGAAGTAGGTGCAAACAGGTAAGATTAATTGCAGGTGGGCACTCGGAATGAGGAGATAAAGACTTAGGAATGAACTCGATGGATGAAGATGAACGCATAAACTGGCTTCCGTGGTGGAGTCATGTGAGGCGAGTGGATAAGGATAATAATGGATTCTGCTATGGAAAGTAAGAGAAGTAGATAGAAACCACGATGACGACGAGGGTTAGACTCAGTTTCCAACGATTTAAAGATAAGCGGTGTAAAAATAAACGAAGCCACGGAACTAATTAGAAGTAGAGGATTGTGGCAGCATTTTGTAAATTCACAGAGGCTTGCAGACTGAACGCCGAAAGGCATAATGAAGATGTACGTATGTTAGTATTAATATCTGCCTTAAAAATAGGCAGTAAACGCTTATCACTCCAGTGATGCCCGGCTCCATGGTTAAATGGTTAGCATGCTGGCCTTTGGTCACAGGGTCGCGGGTTCGATTCTCGGCAGGGTCGGGAAATTTTAACCATCACTGGTTAATTTCCCTGGCACGGTAGCTAGGTGTAGGTGTCGTCTTCATCATCATTTCATCCTCATCACGACAAGCAGGTCGCCAAAAGACCTGCACCTGGTGACCTCGAACAGTCCCGGCACTAAAAGCCATACGTCATTTCATTTACCTTCAGTTCTAGGGTAAACTATGTATTAAAATATTCTCCTTCTCTTATTCTCTTCCATGCTCCAGAGCGACGGAATTGCCGCAGACAACGACGTCTCGTTGAGCAGAAGAGAAGCCTGTCACATCGTCCTTTATGGCATCATCAGTGTGGTTTAATCACAGCCTGCAACATCCCCACAGAAGTGGTGTTAAGTTTAATGCTTCACATTCTTAATGGTGATGTTGTTGGTAACTCAACCAGTAGAGGGCGTCGGGTTAGAGACAAGAGAGCATCGTTTGGTTAATGGAAATACATTAAGACGGATATGGAAGTCAGTTTAAATTAAGTCAAGGCACACACGACTCTCTGACATTGTGTAGAGCTTTCTGCTAAGAGCTCGCTTTTACGTTGATATATATATACGTTAGAGAAGGATAAAATAATAATAATAATAATAATAATAATAATAATAATAATAATAATATCGCTAGGGTCCTTTAAACTGAGTACACAGAGAGGAAGCATATTTTACTATCGACGAAAATTTACTTAACTTCTTCTTTATTTTTGGCTGACTATGATCCACATTAATTCGAATCCAGTTTTATCCGTTTCTGGGCTTTGATCCTCGTCCAGTTCTCCTTCATCCTAGACACTACAGGTCCAGGATTATACGGGAAGCTGTGGAATTACGTAGAAATCCTAACAATTTCCACAGGGACACTGACTATCAGTTAAGTAATACTTGGTTGCCAGCCATTAAGGATTTGCGTAGGTAGTTCCCTTCACTCTTGTTATTTCGTCTCGGTGTTTCCCCAAATTCGTACGTTCTTCATCGCCAGATGTTTCATTCCAGGCTTGTGTCAATGTCATACCTTCATATGTGCGTACGCCTGGCCTGTTATGTTATGTGACCCTCTCTGACTAATTCTGATGGTTCCGTCAGCTTCCGCTCCGAACGCTAGCGCTATACCGCATCCGAGGAGCCATCTGGTGGCGAATGAACGTACCATTTCCACTTCTACTGGGTAACGTTTAAATTCAAACCTCATTGTTTAAGAAGCCTTTCTCGTTGATAGTCGAGATTTACTTCTGATGACGCAGAGCACAGTTCACTGCGAAACGTAAAATATTTCACCTTATTTCGCTTGACACGGCGTAAGCCCAAAAACCTATATCATGTATATCAGTAAATAAACTATCCCAATGCACAGAACTATGTCAGTCAATAAATAAGTGGGTGTATGTTTACTATGGAGAATTTTCTCACTACCCATTCAGGCTTAAATACTCATTTTAACATCTCACCCTTAGAAACCCTCGTATAAAACACCTCAACCTCCTTTCAGCATTAAGACATCATACCTTAATGACGCATTGTAATGCATAAGATTCATAATCACTTCAGAACGGCATGCTATTAGAACCGCATAATTCTTGCATTGCAACGTCCTTATTCTTAGATCTATTTGTAGCACAATATTTTTGTATACCATTGGCGTAGGATGAAAAAGAAGAACAAAAAACCCAACACCCTTCTTATGTTATCCTGTGATACTCTTCAAAATCATCTAATAATGAAAGTATTGTTTATGTTTATAAATTCTTCTCTGTAACTTTTGGAAATGCACATTCAAGTTGAGGCCCAAACCGCTACCATCTCCTCTATTTTTCACATCCTCCTACCCACCTCCCTCATCCATCAAACCTCCCCAACCCGCCCGCATCTCTTGGCTAGAGACAGGGCGTTACCCTAGCTGCCTCTGTGGATCAGCGGTAGAGAGTCGGCCTCCAGATCCCAAGATAGCGGGTTCAAACCCGGCAGAGGTAGTCGGATGTTTGAAGGGTGGAAAAAAGTCCATTCGACAGTCCATGTCGTACGATGTCGGCATGTAAAAGATCTCTGGTGACACATTTGGTGTTTACCCGACAAAATTCATTAAATCTCAGCCATAGACGCCCAAGAGAGTTTCGGTTTACTCGGTCTGCCATCTAGTGGGGGCCTAGAAATTGACGAGCAGACAGGCAGATGGCGTCAAATTGAAATGTCTGCACACGGTAGCTGAGGCCATACGATTATTATTATTATTATTATTATTAATATTATTATTATTATTAGTAGGGCGTTACCCTCTATGTGGCCCGCCCCATCCCTTCAGGGTGGGGAATGACAACATTTATAGGTAGATGCAATGGTGACAACTAGTAACTCCAGGATTTATTTAACGAACACGCTCTATTTGAGATACTTTACAGTGTATGGAAACTAGATTAAACTCTGTTTATTCGGCAAATTTCAATGTTGCATGAACAATAATAGAGTTTAGTTGTGTGTGTGAACAGTATGGACTTGTTCGAACACCCACTGTACTCCTCATCTCCAAACATGTGAGTGTGGAAATAATATTATCTCTACTACTACTACTACCAGAATTACTGTATTCTCAGAAATAATGTGAACGTTTCTCCTGATTTGTTTATTTTTGTACAACAACGGGATTTAACTTATTGTGTTATTGTTTGCCTGAACCTCACATGTACTGTTGAATAAAGTGTACGGTAAATTACTGTGTACAGGGTACAGAAGTTTGTACCTGGACGCTGAAAGCTCCAATAGTACAGAAAATTAGAAGTATTTGAGATGTAGCATATTCAAACCTCCCTGTTCTCACCCAGAACGGTATGATGATACCTTGGAAATAATGCTGAAACGGGGAATAAAACAACGCAATTAAACAGTGAAGATCATCTTAATTGTGCTAGTTACTGAGAAATTGCGAATATAAAATGCTTCACTTAATTTTTAAAAGCGAGTTAGATACCATAAGACGTTTCTCTGAAGCATAGAAGACCTTCTCCTTGCAGCCGCTGACCGAGTAAAATACCAACATGTTATTACCAACACCCAGTAATAGACAGGTATATGAACAAAAATATCTTCGTATTTTTACTCATTGAAAACACTTCTTACATCGGTTATACTTAGTAGCGGCGATTGGGAATTAGAAATGAGGGAGGGGTGAGGGGGCAAAATATTTACAGACAACACGAAAGTACCCGCGATTGCGAAGGAAGGAGTATATACATCAAAACTTTAAAGAAAACAACATAACTGTAAGTTTTTTCATGATCTCTGGGCGAACTTCGCCAGAGAGGTAAAGGTTCAGTGTTTACTAACTTAAGTCCGGTAATAATACACTAATGTTCATAAAAAACAAAACATATTGAAAGACTAGAGGTAGGAAGTTCATATTGACAGGGCATGTTCATTTGTACGTTCTGCAGAAACGATTAGCATTTCAGTCACCTAGGTTCAGCATGTGTCCTGTTGCCTAGTAGGCACTGGGTCCTCCATGGGCTCTCATAATTTGTTCCATGCGTGACGGCATCGACATGTATAAGGGGCGAATGGCGTCCTGGGGTATAGCTGTCCATGCTGCATTCACCTGGTTCCACAGTTCATCTTTGGTGATTGGCACTGGGTCACAGCGCTGCACCCGTCGTTTCACCATATCCCACATATTTCGATTGCCGACAAGTCCGGTGATCTGGTGGGCCAGGGATAGGGTCTGACATCCTGTGACAACAAGAAGGCACGTGTTCGAGCAGCAACATGTGGTCGGGGATTGACCTGCTGAAATATGGCGTCTGGGGTGTCGTGCAAGAAGGGTATGGCTACGGGTCGCAGGATGTCATTCAAATAGGTCAAACTGGTCACAGTGTCCTGGACACGCACCAACTGTGATTTGTGGTTGTACCCACACCACAAGGCCTTCAGTTGGCGCTGTATGTCTTGTGCGAATGCAGTCAATGTGATGCCTCTCCCCCTGTCTGCGGCGAAAATAAATGCGGCCATTATTTTCAGACAAACACAAGCTAGATTCTCCCGAAACACTATCTGCTGCCATTCCTGTCCCCAGTGACGTCGTTCCATACACCATTGCAGTCTAGCATGTTTATGCACATTAGTCAAAGGTAGGCGGAGGAGTCGACGATGCGCCAGTAACCCAGACCGTAATGAATGGCGACGGACTGTCACTCCTGATAGTGTACGATGTGTTACACTGTTCCACTGTTGCGCCACAGGCGAGGAGGACGAGGATCCGTTCTGCAATGTCATTCGGGTGAGCTGTTGATCTTCTCGGGGGGTGGTCTGATTGGTGAGACCAAACCCATCTCGTCGTGTTCTACGGCCTTCTGTGAACCATTCTGTACACACCCATTGCACTGGCGACTCACTTCGTCCCACATGGATGCATGGATGGATGTAACACGTTCTCTCATGCCAATAACGCGCCCTCTTTCAAACTCACTCATTTGACGGTACGGTTCTCGCATACGTCTGCGGGGCATCCTGCACGTCTGCTCAAGTCATACTTCGGTTTATAGCGACAACGAGAGCCGCAGGCACATTTTACCAGTCGGTGGTGCTTCACCGAGATATCGATGTTGTTCCTTGAACCTGAGGGCTGACATGCTTGAAATGCTAATCATTTCTGCACAACATACTAATGCATACGTCCTGTGAACATGAATTGCCTATCTCTAGTCTTTCAAGGTATTCTGATTTTTATGAACATGAGTGTAGTCTTTGGACATTTTGATTCAGTAATATACAATAAAGGTGTCCGACTCGTTGGCTGAACGGTCAGTGTACTGGCCTTCGGTTCAGAGGGTCCCGGGTTCGATTTCCGGCCGGGTCGGGGATTTTAACCTTAATTGGTTAATTCGTACGGCACGGGGGCTGAGTGTATGTGTTGTCTTCATCATCATTTCATCCTCATCACGACGCGCAGGTCGCCTACGGGAGTCAAATAGAAAGACCTGCACCTTGGCGAGCCAAGCCCGTGCTGGGATATCCCGGCACAAAAAGCCATACGACATTTCTTTTTTTTTCTATAAAGGTTTCACCTAAGGAACAATATTACACATCAAACAGAAGTAAGGCGTGATTAAACCATTATAAATCACTTACTATTTGACTACACACTAAGAAACTAACAGGCACTAAAGACACTGCCGGACAGACGAATGCGCGCGGCAAGCAGGTGAATCATACGTGAGCGTCCACGACTCTGCTACCTTTCCTCACAGCACATGCAAAGTCTTCACTACTTGCTGTGGCGCCACACAAATCTGTCAGCCGCAACGAACGAGATTTTGCGCGAATTTCCGTTAATAACTTTATTGATAATTAAATAAATTAATCGAAAGAATCACCTGAGAAGAAAACAGGACTTGTACAATTATTTTAATAATTCCCCTAATTCCTAGTTTCAGCTCGCTAAACCGGCATAACAATGTGAGGTTTTCCATAATGTGTGGGGGAGACTGTCCCTACTAGCCCTCCCCCTACTAACCGCCGCTACGGGCTATTCTGAAGATTAGTTTTACACTTCTGTTCGTGCGATTTGCGTCAATAACTCTGAATAATAATAATAATAATAATAATAATAATAATAATAATAATAATAATAATAATAATAATAAGAATTCGTGCAGAAGAATGAACCAAAGGCAGGCACGGCGCGCCCGCCGGACCACCGAGGAGACAAATTCGCTATATCACGTGATGAAGTTACAGCACCTTCAGGATTCATCAAGAATGGGAGCGTACTAATTTCACCCTGTAGAATGTTCACCGAATGCACTATACAAGCAGAGGCCCTCGCATGCCCTCAGGCTAGCTGGAAGCTCCTAGGCTGACTCACTCGCCCCTTCCAAGAATTACCCGAGGGACATCAAGAGAGGTGACAGTCGTATTAGCGACTAACAATAGATAATGAAACTTACAAAGATTACATTAAATATGTCCCCTACTTGCCTGCGTGTAGACAGAGATAGAGCGCATCATTCCTTAAAATTAATCAATAGATCCCAGTTTTTCAAGGCAGTAATAGGTTCGCATGCAAAATTATTCGGTTTATGGGAAGCGTTACGCAACCCGCTCTTCAATAATGCAGCAAGGGTAAGATAAATTCTAGGTGTTCTGATAGATCCACCGTTGTATGCAAACCTCTTAACATAACCATTGTGCAGGTTAGTTTATACTTGTTACTCGCCTCAGTAAGTTTGTATTTTAATCAATTACTGTTTAAAAACCGCTTGTTATCTGCAGAAAGACAACAAAAAAGAAATTCAACGAAGGGAAAGGTATCTCATCTTTTTAAACCAGTTAATACGGTATTTTCGAAGTCCTTATGTCTAAGTGAAACATGAGACAGGTGTAAGAATTACAGGCAATCTTGTATTTTGTTTCCAGCCACTTGTCTTGTAGACATAATGGCGAGGGATTGAAACGAGCTCCAGCACAAGTAACACGACACTTTAATCAGAAGAAGGGACGATCATAAAACAGTACGCGACGTCACAGCATTAAAAGTTGAAGAGTCTCATAAAAAATGGTGTGAGTGTTCTGTGTCATCCGTGTTAAGGGGACAACGATGGACCCATTGCAACAGGTAGCTACGGAAAGTGAAATCATGTTTTCTGTAGAGAATGATAAAGAAGACGATTTACGGTGTTGATCGGCTAAATCCACAATATTAAGTCAAATTGTAAGTATGACGCAGTTTTACAGTAGAATGATTAACAAAATTATATAAAAGTTATTCATCATCATCAAACTCCTTTCTCCTTATCCAGCTCCTGCTAGTTGAGAGTATTTACGGCACTTCTCCACCTCCCTCTCTCCTCTCACCATTCCTCATCCATCAGTTTGTCCCACTCCGTAATTATTTAGTATTTTTTACAATACAGTTCTTTTGGATAATCTTTTCACTTCGGCCGACTGGTGTAGCAGTCGGGTGGTAGCTGTGCCGTGTTCTCGGTGGACTGCAGGGGAAGTTCGGCCTTGGAGGTCTCTCGTAGCTATCTTGAGAGTCCATAGTCAAGGCGATGATCACCAGATGGCAGGAGTAACCAGATCGAAAACGAGATTTCACTGTGCCCGGTATGCTAATAACTTCGCACTTAGCTGCTCCCTTGTCCTGACGTGTTTGTGCTTTTTGATTTAGCTTTCAATAGCTTTGAATCTGTGAAAGGCCTGATGACGGAGGAAAGATATACTGCGGAGGAAGCTCTTGTCCTCATATTGGGTAGTGACTTTGAAGAAGATGACGATGACAGTGATTTTCCATCTGATTCCGGTGACGGAACAACTTCAATCACACCTTCTATTTCAGGCACATTCTCTACTCCAGATACCGCTTCAGTCGCCTTAAAGGTTGACCTACTTCAATGATTCGAGTGAAGGTTAAGATAGTGAGGATGAAGATCAGATACCCGAATCACCGAGCATAAATCTAAATTAGAAAAAAAGAGAACCTGAATCCGAAGAAACAGAAATTCGACGCAGATAATTCCGGATTGAAAAGTTTAGTGGACAATGCTAGTATGTTAAGTTTCTTTCAGGCGTTTTTAACACGAGTATTATAACTGTTCTGTGCGAGGAGAATGAAAAGTGCTAGGAATATAGTCCTAAGACTTTCACCGTATATGCATTCCTCTCCTCACGTCACGAGCCGACTGCGGACTGGAGAGCGGAGCGAGACAATTATCCCGTTTAGCGGGCTCGGTCCAAAGGGTCACGCCATCATACTCGCTACACCGGAGTGAAAGCGACTGTGCGTGGCCATACGGATCATGTATTTTACAAAACCGCCAGTAGACGTAATGGTACTATTTCGAAAGAAAAAAATACATTATTCGTATTGTGCCTAAACAAATAACTGCTTAGACTCAAATTGTACGGAAGGTAAATGCAACAGATTCACAAGGGATTATCAAATAATATAGGCTAGATTCACAATCATGAAGTATAAAGGTGGTATAGAAGGATTGAGTGAATTTTGGGGATACCTAACTCTTTCGAAATGTTCCATGTTTATTTTGTAGTACCTCCCCTGCTAGCAAATATCAACTCTTTAACTGACCAATGTTAAAGTCGGACGTTGTAATATGAACCATGCTTCCTTAGCAAGTTTCTTTAATTTAAATGATTTGTGTATCTAATGCAATGGTTTTATACGCAAATGAGTTCTGTCTACCTCTATTCAAATGACTTATCTACTTCCATGGCTGCACTCGAGAGCGCAGCACTGTTCATAATGTGTACTAAAGATCGTTCCTTTTACGAGACAACTATTTTCATCTTCTTAGAATCTTATCTTTGCTTTTGTTTACCTGAGACTTATTAGCAATGCAGCCCATACGGACCGGAATTGCATTCCTATATTTCAAATGGATATTCGATATTTTTAACCCTAGACCGGGCGCACTGGTTGTTTTTGTCAACAAGCTCTCTATTTTACGCCATAATTCCTAGAACTGTCAGTCTTTCACCACCTCGCAAATAATACATTTGCTCTCACTCTTGACCTTCATTTTAATCGAGTTTCGACAACAGTGGAGGCGATACGTGAGTAATTATCTTTAAAATTTCCTTTCCTCTGTACTTTTCGGGTAATTAGGGAAGGTCGGGCGTAATTACAAGTGGTATATTTCTATTTTAGGTCTTGTTTTGTCAATGATGAAGACATACGTGACATTGTGAGCCAGTTGTCCGATGAAATAGAGCACTCTGCTTCGGATTTTTTGAATGGGGAGGAGGAAATTATAAACGTATCGGATCAGGATCATAACAGTGATACGGAGCAGGAGGCCGGTTAGTTCAGTGAGATCTATGAAGACGATAACGAAAGAGAATTTATCTTCGTAAGAGATGGAGGAACTCGAGGATAAAAGCAAGGAATATTGTAAAAATACTGCCAGGACCGGAAGGGGAGGAGAGGAAGGTATCAGCAGAAATTGACTGTTTCATGCAGTTGATATACGCTGAGATGGTTGATGAACTATCATACTGGATTAATTTGTACATTTATAGGAAGCGGGAAGAGGTGAATTACAGCCTTGAGGGCGATGCTAAATTTGCGAACCACAGTGAAATTATGGCCTTGCTCGGGGGATAAGGAGTGAAAGATTTCTTGGACATGGTAACGAAGTTTATTTTTCATCCAGTCATTTATGGCTATTATATCCGATCATTTCATTGTATAATTGCACAAATATTAAAATATGACCATTAATTTAATTTAATTATGTATCTACCGCTTTACTCATTTTAATTAGGCGCAGTATTCATGTTCATATCAGAATTAGTTCGCGTGTTCATGATCATCCACTTTAAGTACATTCATATTAATCACTAATACAAGTTTTTAATTTTATTTGAAGAATAACATTGAAACAAAAGATAAAACTCCGTTAAAGGAAACGTTTATGCGATTGAAAGCCTGTAAACTACTGAAAACGTAACTGGTTGACAAAGTCAATCGCGCGCCCGGTAGTGTGACAGAAATTGACGCGCGCGGTCTCGGGTTAAAACAAAATCTTACTGCATTCCTTTGGTAAGATAAGTATGAATATTACAGGTATGTTGGTCTTGGTTTTTAACTTTAATTTTACGAATGTTTGTAATACATTTTTCACGGTCATCGATAACTGCGTGAAACGATCTGTGTGAGTGCGTATGGTCGCTATAATGATTATGATATCTTGGTAACTTGGGTCTCTGACTGATTACATATTTCATGCACTGCGTTTACTGCACTTCGCCATCAATGATTGTACGCCCTTCGAGTCGACTAGAAGCTTCCATTTGGGTCGTTCGAAGCGCGGACCTGATGGTTTTTTGGTAAGTGATTCTCTCGGATTTTCCGGTGTGAAATGTTTGTGCAGTGTGCACGCTACTACTTGATGTATGTGAGAACTAACTGCGTGACAAGGTGAGTAATTTCATTCGAATTGGTGTTTGACTTTCAACTCGAGCGACCGCTCGCATAATTACTTCCCGATGCTGACATAGTGTGAATGTTAGAATGAGTGTTGGTGATTTGGCGAAGTAAAAAGATGACCATTCGATTAGTTTTATTTTTCTTTTATCCTTGTTCTGTACCTTATATTTATTCGCGGTACAACATTTTTTTTTGGCCAGGTCTTTAACTTGGATTTTTCCTACCCGTGTGGCGGCCATGTTTATCTTCTTATATCTTGATTACGCGCATGCCCGTCATCCCCTTTGTTTATTATTATCTCCGTGGTCCAGAGATATTCCTCTCTGCTCCATGTTCATACCTTATTTAATTCCTTGCCTGCCCTTTTTCTGGGTTGTCCTCGGACGTGGGGGCTTTGGTGGAGTATAACCGAGAGCTATTGTAGTGCGGATAGCGGTGTGAGTAGAAATATGAGATGAATGAAGTTATTCTGGTAAAAAGATGGAGCTTAATTCAGCCGTGTGCACGGCAGTGGTATAAATCCATGATGTAACGAGACCATTACACAAACGGTGAGCTTGTTATAATACTTCTTGGATGTTAGAAAATGGAAACGTTGAGCTCACGCCACGACTTTAAGTTGATCATTCGAGAGGGTACGTTATGTTGTAACCCATTTATTTTGGTTTGATTACTGGCTTTCAGCGCTTTTATGTTTCATATCTGCTTATTCAATAAACCTTCATTATGATTTTCATTCAGAGTAGTGCTTGGTATATTTCCCTGTCCTTTAATAACGAGGGACATCTCCAGTTCGGGGCTGTTTTCTGTCTTTCCCGTTCAAAGTCCACGCCTCGAATCTCCCGACTTGCATGTTGTTCTGGGTTCGGTACAAATATTCACTTAAATATGGGAGGCCAAAACCAATCAAACCCCACGGCCCTTAACGCCCTTGAAGGGGCTTTGGCCTGCCCAGCGACCGCTGCTCAGCCCGAAGGCCTGCAGATTACGAGGGGCCGTGTGGTCAGCACGACGCATCTTCTCAGCCGTTATTCTGGGCTTTCGAGACCGGGGCCGCCATCTCATCATCAGATAGCTCCTCAGTTCTAATCACGTAGGCTGAGTGGATCTCGAACCAGCTCTCAGGTCAAGGGAAAAATCCCTTACCTGGCCTGGAATCGAAGCCGGGGCCACCGGGCGAGAGGCAGGCACGCTACCCCTACACCACGTGGACGGCAAATATGGGAGGCACGGTATATAAAATCTCTCTTTTCTGTGTGAACCTCAATCGTCCGTTCAGAGCCTTTCTTCCTCCACAATTCCACATCTTGTGTATCTTCCTCATTTGAACCTCTTCTATCCTTGCTCCTCCGTACACAATTTATCCACGTTTCCCAAGATTTTCCCGTTTCCTTTTGCCCTCACTTTTCGAGTTCACAATCCTCTTAGAGATTCTACCATCTGTCATCCGTTTTGCATGTCCAAACCATTAACCTTCTTTCTTCAATGGCATACCCAATGACTTCCCTGAATTTAAAACTTCTTCTTTTATCTATTTTTGAGTTTCTAACCCTTCTCCTCCAAAATTAATCTCTGTGACCAATAAGTTGTTCGTCTAGGGCTGGCGGATAGGAGAATACCACACAGATGTGGGTGGTAGAAGGTAAATACTCCCGCGGTCTAACAAGCACTACTGCCTTGCAGCTGATCATTATTTTACTAAAAGCTACAGGAATAAAACATCGAGGGAATATACCCAGTCCACCGGGTTGGGGATTGTAGTAATGGTCCAGCTTCCAGTCAGACGTAAAAAGCTGACAATGACAATGATAGACAACCGAAAAATCAAGCGTGATTTAAATATCTGCTTCCCACAAATCATATTCAATACATTTAACGTGTGAATACGGGTTTTAATTTCAAGCTCAGCACATTCCACAATGCTATATGGCATGCTACATTTACAGCAGTATTAATTTACAAAACATATAGTGGAAAAGTAAATTAAGATATAATTTAATACAATTGTTCAGTTAACGTATTCTAAAAATAAATATTCCAGATAAAACCGTATAATAAGTTCAATATATATCAAAAGTACTGAAACCCCTTCGGCAATTTATAATGTAATATATCACTAGGTAATGAATTACCACACCATTATTCATCCATTTCAACCTAGAGGAAATGAGAGCGTGTTAAATATATTTTCAATGACTATAATTACAATTAAGTTTTGTTAATTATTTTTCATAAATTTTGACTGTAGCTTCACTGATGCTTAGCCAACCGCTGTATTGCCATTCAAAAAATAAACTCAAACGTAATTCATAGTATACAATTTAATATTATTTGTAAATATTATGTATAAATCCAATGTAATGTTCTGCAACAGAGGGTAATAGTCTAGAACAACGCACCTTTGTCACTAGAGTTTTACAGAATATTCTATCCATTTGTACGTAGGTTATTGGAGACTCGAAAAGATACGAGAAAGCATGATGATGCTTGTTATTTAATAGGGCCTAACATCTAGCTTATCGGCCTCTAATGGAACGAAATGAGGCGAAATGAAATGACAATTTAAAGAACCAAAATCATCCACTAACTAGAATTCGAAACAAGATGATGATGAATGTATGGATGAATATGAATTCAAGGCCGACCCCCAATGCCCCACCCTCCCAGAAACCATCCCAAAACAACAGTATTACTGACCAAGGGACTGCCCTAAAGCACATTGTCGAAACGATCATGCTTGGTGGCTAAAGGGATCCAAAATCCAGGTCAACGGCCCCTCAAAATGTTACCCATCGCCAGGAAAGCAGTGCCATGCTGCGGTACCAATCAAAAGTAGCGCAGACCTACCGCGGTGTCGCTCATACAGTAGCACCAACCACAGGTACTGTAAACCCACAGTGAAGCCACTCTCTGCTGCTACTAATCACAATCCTGTTGTGTACATAAATAGTGGTACTACTCGCAAGTAAAGACGACCCACGGTGTTCCCCGCGTGATGGTACTAATCACAAGTAGTTTCATGGTTCTAATTCAATCATCGGTTGGTCGCCCCTTTTAGTCGCCTGTTACGACAAGCAGGGGATACTGTGGGTATATTATTCGTCTGCGTCCCCCACCCCCCGGCGGTAGAGAGAGAAAAGTGAAGGGGTCCGTCACTTCGTAAAATGAAGTAACGGACGAAGAAATCCAAGGGTCACGAAGGGCGTGAAAATGAAAGACTCCCTAGGCCTCGAATGCTCTAATACCATCGGGGTCGGAAAAGAACAAGAGTTGACCAAGGGAGATCAAACTGGATATATGAAAGTGAGGAGCCTGGCACAAATACGTGTAAGCAATGCCATGATTCAGCTAAGGGCCCCGTGGTCACCAAACCACGCTACCAAGTTGAGAGCTGGGGACCCTTTTAGTAGCCTCTTACGACAGTTAGGGGATACTGTGGGTGTATTCTTCGTCTGCGTCCCCCGCCCACAGGGGTAAAATACTGTAACTGGCTGGGAAATGAACCCATGGCCTTGGGGTTGTCACGTTTAAGAATTTGTAATGAATTAAAAATAATGAATTAAAACTACGGTATTGAGCGAGTGACTGTCAGCTTGTATTCGAGAGTCCTGTGTGCATTCGTGCGACGTAAAGCAAAGACTGCAGTATGGTTCGCAGTTAGAAACCTAAACATAACAGTGTATCGTATCGTTCAGAAGCGTGTACAAGAACTAAAGTCATCAACAATAATAGGTTAGAATGTAAAGTGAGTAACAAGTATAGTCTATCTGCACAACGGTTGTGCTATGAGTTTTGCATAAACATTCAGCGTACGGCTCATCAGAACACCAAAAATTTATGTTACCCTCGCTACGTAAGAAAATAGAAAGAAATCTAAATTCATGATACTTGGAGGTAAAGATGAAAAAACGACTATCAAGATAGGGGGAGAAATTATTGAACAGGTGAATAAGCTTAACTATCTTGGAAGTGTAGTGATTGAAGACCTTAACTCTATAACAGACATAAAAGCTCGAATTGCCTTAGCCAAGGAAAGCTTCAACAAGAAGAAAAACTGTTTTGTGGCCCGCTAGAGAAAGATCTGAATAAGAGAGTTGCAAAGTGTCACGTATGGAGTCTAGGTCTACATGGCGCTGAAACATGCACATTAAGGAAGGAGGAATAAAGGCATTTGACATGTGGATTTGGAGAAGAATTGAAGGAGTAAGCTGGGAAGATGGAATATCAAATGAGGAAGTTGTGAAGACAGTGGGAGAAATGAAGAGCATGCTGTCTGTAATACAAAAAAGGAAGAAAAATTGGATAGGGCGTAATGTAAGACATAATACGAGTAGCAATGGTAGGGATGATAAAAGGAAAAAGCGGAAGGGGAAGGAGACGATATAAGTTATTAGACAGCATTAGTAAAAGAAAGGAAGATTATGCAGAAGTGAAGGAAAGGGCACAAGATAGAGATATATGGAGGTCACAGCCTAGATTGGACCTGCCGGATGGCAGAACAACCTATGATGGTGAAGATGATGACCCTACATAATAAAATGACGGGCTAGACGACACTTCCAACTAAGCAAATTACTTTACATTTTGACCTACCACTGCTTGAACATCCGGGCTCTAATAATGAGATACATACATAAATGACGAGCTGTTGGAAAGGAAAATTATTCCAGTGAATGGTAGAGGATTTTTGAATGTGAGAACACTGTACAAGGAACTAGATATTGTTTCCAAATTTAAGTAAGAGCAGACAGTGATAACTGTCCAATGTGGTGAGAACGCTAGCGGATAGGATGGCTAAGATTTTTAACGGAATGACAGGAGGAAAGGTTCAGGCCTAGAACGCCAGTGATGGTGGTGATCATTGTTTTAAAAGGAAATACAACTGTGCAACCATCAGCTGTTAACGATAATCAGTAAGAATAATCCACAATTCGCCCTTCAGGCAAGCAACTCTATATCCGAAACATCCTAGTGTTATGAGGTACGCATTATAGGTAAATATAATAAGTTAGGAGAACATATTCTTCATTTAATCCTAAAAATTACAAACCTTTCCTAAATCATCGTTATCCGATCGACCATATTAGGAGTTTGCCTTTTTCTACCACTACGAGCGCTAATGTGATTTAATGCAGAGTTCCGCTTAAGCCCTTATAACAACATTCGGTGTGGATATTAAACAAAGCCTGAAGGTATTGAACAAGGAACACATTATAGAAATTATTATGTAAATAAGTTCATTTGGCTAGGATTTGAATCAAAAAGAAAACGGGTTAAAAAACAAGGGGTTTTAGGCTGTTCTTCCGGAACTGCATTTAGGCCGGGAGTTATTTTTGTTAATTTGTTATTTTTTAGTTTGATACAGCTATCTAAGACTCGCATTTTAAACTTTTCTGTCATTTTAGCCCTTCAACTTGCGGAACAATTGAGCATTTTTAAAAAAATTTCATTCGTAATATGGGGCTAAGAAATTTTTTGAACATTAAAAAGGGAAGCGTTCTTACACTCCTAGAAAAGGAATCTGTCAGTGGAGAGATGACGTAGAATGACATAAGTGGACGAATAAGTCTGAGTGGTGTTTTTAAAAGTAGGAAAAATCACAATATGAAGATAAAGTTGGAATTCTAGAAGTAAAATTAGGGAAAATATTTGCTTATAGGAATTATTTAAGAAAAGTCTAGGTAAATAACAGATAGTGAATGCCACCTGGGCGACTGCTCTAAATGCAGATCAGTAGTGATTGATTGAAAACGAAGATAAGGACAAGTGCCACAAAAGGCATGAAAATGCAAGACTCTAGCAACCTAATATCGTCGGGTTCGGAAAACAGTAAGAGTTTACCGAGAGAGGGCATAGAGAATAGATGAAAGTAAAGAGTTTGGTACAAGCACGTGGAAGCAATAACAGGACTCAAGTAATGGCCTCATGGTCACAAATACACAGGCCTAGAACCGGTTAGATAGATAATGTGGAGGAGGAGCTGAGAAGAAAGGAAGTTATATGTGAAGAACTGAGGCAAATGGTAGAGAACTTCCCAAGGAGTCTGTTGCGCCGAGGATGGAGACTTGCAGTGGTTTGACCAGTACACCGCCTTACTACGAGCTTAAAATGTTAAGTACACCTCATCACCTAAGGATTTACACTAACGTTTCAGATATATATTTTTATTTTCTTGAAGCACGCTGCAATTTTCGGGAAGACTATGACTCCTGCAGGTAATGGATTCTACGATTTACAAATGACCATTAAGCCGAGGAGTAAAATACTTCGATTTCTTTCCTTATTATAAAATTACTCGTAGATTTATCTCCCAGACGTGTGATAAGCTTGGCAGTATTTCTCCGCTTCCTTCCCTTTACCTCTATTGCTTACCTGCATTATTCACCCAGCTTCTCTAAGTCTCCTTGGACGAAAGCAATATAAATGCTTAATGATCACCGAAAATACACTCGAGTCCACACCACTGAAAATTCTCCATCTTTATTTAAAATTTATTTCCCTAAAAGCATTCGTGGATTAGGTGCTGAGAGATTCTATTTTATCTCGACTCCGCTACCATTACACAGAACCTCCATTACTAGCGAGAATAAGATGTTGGGAAAGACGAACACATTCAGGAGACTTGAACAGGTAAGATTCTTACATTGCTAAATGCCAGACTGACAATCTAGTAATCGAGACAAGTCCAACGATAATTTTATAAATTAATGAGAAAAGCTTACTTTCTAAGAATTGGAATCAGGAAACAATCTTTAAATACGCAATTTTGTAGCAGAGCAGATCTGACCCTGAATTGGAATAATTACTGGTTAGGAAACTACATTTCAAACTTATCGTTAGAGCCCGGATTTATAGGCAGAAATGAATTAGAATGCAGTCTTACTGAGGTGAGTGACAATTGCACTCCAACCGCACAACGGTTCTGCTATGAAATTTGCATAAATATTAGGGGTACGACCTAATAGAACCTACAGAATTTACACTCATGCTCATAAAAACCAGAACCTCTTGAAAGACCAGAGATAGGAAGTACATGTTCGTTAGTGTATTCTCAAGCAAGCATAAAATTAAAATATTTCACTTTTGTTAATCTGACATACATAGATCAATTCGGGGACAAAATTAATCAGCTTTCCATTCCCTCAATAGGTAGTGTCGACCTCCATTCCACAATAGGCGCCACAATTGATGTGTTTTGGTCGAACCAGTTTCATAGCCCAAAACCACTGTAAAGCCAGTAAAACCACAACTTAATCGAAATAATTGGGGAGAAACACGCATTTCATTCCAATACAAATATCATTACGGCTCGTATTGAAAGCAAACACGGTAGCGCGTGCAACAACAATCGCGATGCGGTTCTATCACTGCAGTGAACGCAAATAATGTCACACATACGTGTGGTTGAAGTTGAGTTTACTACAAGTGTGAGAAGATGTTGTATGTTCTCATTATACAAAAATATGTCACACACAAACAAATAGTTACTGGGATGTCAAAATGATTGTATAAGACAAAACCTGTTTGAGCAGCATATACACATTCTCAAAAAATCACTTTCCCCTTTGCGAAAATCAAATCATCATAAATACGTCTCCCAGTCATGGCCATCCATAATCAGCTGCTAATTTCAGATGACCACCAGCCATAAGAAATAGCCTGCACGGTTGCTAGGAAACAATACCTTACATCACAGCCTGCACGGTTGCTAGTGTGCCCTTTCGCCTTATGGGTGCACTAGGTAACAGTACCTTACATCACTGCCTGCATTGATACTAGGTTACAGTACCTAGATCACTGCCTGCACGGTTGCTAGGTAACAGTACCTTACATCACAGCCTGCACGGTTGCTAGGTAACAGTACCTTACATCACAGCCTGCACGGTTGTTAGGTAACAGTACCTTACATCACAGCCTGCACGATTGCTAGGTAACAGTACCTTACATCACAGCCTGCACGGTTGCTAGGTAACAGTACCTTACATCACAGCCTGCACGGTTGCTAGGTAACAGTACCTTACATCACTGCCTGCATTGATACTAGGTTACAGTACCTAGATCACTGCCTGCATTGTTACTGGGTTACAGTACCTACATCACTGCCTGCACGGTTGCTAGGTAACAGTACCTTACATCACAGCCTGCACGGTTGCTAGGTAACAGTACCTTACATCATAGCCTGCACGATTGCTAGGTAACAGTACCTTACATCATAGCCTGCACGATTGCTAGGTAACAGTACCTTACATCACTGCCTGCATTTTTACTGGGTTACAGTACCTACATCACAGCCTGCACGATTGCTAGGTAACAGTACCTTACATCACAGCCTGCACGGTTTCTAGGTAACAGTACCTTACATCACAGCCTGCACGATTGCTAGGTAACAGTACCTTACATCACAGCCTGCACGGTTTCTAGATAACAGTACCTTATATCACAGCCTGTACGTTTGCTAGGTAACAATACCTACATCACTGTCTGCACGATTGCTAGGTAACAGTACCTTACATCACAGCCTGCACGGTTGTTAGGTAACAATACCTTACATCACAGCCTGCACGGTTGCTAGGTAGCAATACCTTACATCACAGCCTGCACGATTGCTAGGTAACAGTACCTTACATCACAGCCTGCACGGTTGCTAGGTAGCAATACCTTACATCACAGCCTGCACGGTTGCTAGGTAGCAATACCTTACATCACAGCCTGCACGGTTGCTAGGTAGCAATACCTTACATCACAGCCTGCACGGTTGCCAGGTAACAATACCTTACATCACAGCCTGCACGGTTGCTAGGTAGCAATACCTTACATCACAGCCTGCACGGTTGCTAGGTAGCAATACCTTACATCACAGCCTGCACGGTTGCCAGGTAACAATACCTTACATCACAGCCTGCAAGGTTGTTAGGTAACAATACCTTACATCACAGTCTGCACGGTTGCTAGGTAACAATACCTTACATCACAGCCTGCACGGTTGCCAGGTAACAATACCTTACATCACAGCCTGCAAGGTTGTTAGGTAACAATACCTTACATCACAGTCTGCACGGTTGCTAGGTAACAATACATTACATCACAGCCTGCACGGTTGTTAGGTAACAGTACCTTACATCACAGCCTGCACGATTGCTAGGTAACAATACCTTACATCACAGCCTGCACGGTTGCTAGGCAACAGTAACTTAAATCACAGCCTGCACGGTTACTATGATATATTTCCGTCACACATTACGTCGCAATACGTTACGCAAATTTTCGTATGACCCTCAAACATAAGATCTACTTATTTCAAAATCAATATTACATTGGGGGCAGCAGATCACAAGGGCAAACGGTAAGAACAGCGGGTGCTCTCAAGTCAGTGCACTATCCTGCAGACTGGAGTTACAATCTTTCACGTGACTGTCCTAATGCACCAGTGGTTGGACCGGGGGGGGGGAGAATGAAACAGGTAATTTAACTATTAATTTATTTAGCGCATGATGTAAAGAGCTTTCCTTGAGACAAAGTATAAGTCCTCTACAGAGCGCTATAAGCATACAATGGACACACAAATGCAATGTGATCCACTGTCCGCTCCTCTTCTCCACAGTCACATTGCGGTGATAACGTCCATCGCCATTTGAAGAGAGTGGCTCCACATTACAGGCAGTCAACCACTAAACGGGTGCCGTACCTTACCAAATATACTGGAATAATTCAAGCAAATGGATATAAGGTATAAGACAGGATATGAGACATGAATCATAATAGTTTATTCAAATGAAGGTAGTTTAGAATTAAACAGCTGCATTTGCTTTGAAATGATTGTGAACATGAAAGCATTGGCATTCTCTATTGTACAATATTTTACAAATCGAACAAAATATCGTAAAAGTAAAGCCATTTGTTTTTGAACAAATTTTAAATTTATATATTTTCTGAATCAAAAATCAAACGAACGACTACAAATCTACGGGTCTTATAACAAAAAATACATTAAATTTCCTTTCGGAAAAATAACATGGTCATAAATATGTCCTTCAATAAAATTTCTGACGCGATGTTACCTAGCAATCGTGCGGGCTGTGATGTGAAGTATTGTTGGATGTCCATGACATACAGGTCCATGAACTGTGCAGCTCTCAAGGTATTGTTGCTAGGTAACGACACGTGACAAGTTTTGTTACATACACAATTTCGTTACACAAATTTTATGATGACGTGCAGCTGTAAGACTTATTTATATCCAAAGTATCTTTGGTTATATTATTCCTGTATTTAGCACATATTAAATAATGTATTCTTTTTAGTTCGATACTTCTTGGTTATACGGCCCTCTAAGAGCCTTGGGCGAGCGCGTTTGAGCTTATTTAATACAATGATTCTCCTTTACTTCTCAGTCTCCCTTCATGTGTTCACTCAGACCCTTTCTGCATTTAGTATATAGTGCATATGGGAGTGTTAATAAAGTACTGGCAACATTGACAGTACGCAATATTTGATGAACTAACAAGTACAACAGCACTACATTCTTGCAACGTAGCCACCTGCAAAGTCTATTACTTTTTGTCAAATGTCGAGAAGCTATTGGGGACTTTTAGCAAGGCGTTCTTTGTTGATGACAGCAACAAAACACCCTACAGCGCGGAGTGCAAATGACACGTCAAGAAATTGTAGGCCTCAAACGGATTCCTTCAACTTCGGAAACAGATCGATGTCATAAAGAGTCATGTCTGGTGAGTGCGGAGGTTGTTCCAAGACCTCCCAAAGCCAGCGTTCCAATAAGATCTTGACATTGTTTGCGACATGACAACGTGGGTTGTAGCGCATAGCTGGAAATACATGTCGCTCCAGAACTCGGCAATTGTATTCACCGTTGTCGGCTCCCCCCCCCCCGATCCAGCAAGCGTAGCCGTATCCGGCGAACAACATAAGCTTCACCCGACTAGGTGGCCGTCGAAATTTCTAATGGCGTGGTGAGCCTGGGTGACGCCATTCATCCATTCCTTCCGTTGATACATTAATTCAGGCTCGTAATCTCGTGCCCACGTTTCATCAATTGTAACAATACGCTCGCCCAAGGCTCTTAGAGGGTCGTATAACCAAGAAGTATCGAACTAAAAAGTATACATTATTTACGTACATGTAGCACGTGTTGAAGATATGTTAAGTACAGAACAAAAATGGACAGTCGGACACCAGTGGGATCCGAACCCATAACCTCCCGGATTCGGATCCCACTGGTGTCCGACTGGCCATTTTTGTTCTGTATTTAACATCTCTTCAACACGTACTACATGTACGTAACACGACCTAATACGTTGAAAGTCTGTTTCGATTACAATGCGGTCGTGAAAATTCAATATTCATATACATTATTTAACATGTGCTATACACAAGAATAATATAACCAAACACACTTTCGATATAAATATGTCTTAGAGCTGGACGTCATCATACAATTTGTCTAACGAAATAGTGTATGTAACAAAACATGTCACGTGGCGTTACCTAGCAACAATACCTTGAGAGCTGCGCAGTTCATGGATCTGTATGTCATGGCCATCCAACAATACTTCACGATTTCTGGACGTCGGTTTGATGTGGAACCCAACGGGACGCAATTTTCCTCGTCAGTATGTACCACACTCTACAGATAATTCTCGGAGAGTCCATCGATGGCTTACGGACACGAGACCATTTACGATGTCAATCTGATCTTGGGGAATGGGCGACCGACCTGTGCGGTGGAAATCGACAGTTTTATTCCGGCAGCACGAGATGTCTTGACCCGTTGTGCTACCATCCTATACGATAATGCATTTTCGCCACGGGCAACCTCCATTTTAATCCACGAACGCTGATTACCTTTTGAAAACATGCTTTAGAGTGGTGAAATCGATATTCGTCCCTTCAACGACACACAGCAACAACTAGATGCCCATCGAATGCACACTACCCAATGACAACAACGCCACCTGATCGCTCCCATATCAAATTTGCTGTTTATAGAAGGATAGGAACACGCCGCCATGTTTTATGAAGTACCTCCCTTGCTTGGATGTCCAAGTAGTTCGGCAACTCACTGCATGTTATTTGGAAATTGCAATCCAATATGCCGTGTTCCAGATATACTTACGTGTCACTAGACAACTCATTGCCGATAAATCTGTTCATTTGGCACCGGATTGGAAAACAAAGAATGGCATATACCCATTCACGTTGCTATGAACATCATGCAAGCAAATTGCCATTTATGTAAGAAATAGTTTGATCAAATTAATAGACATAGGACTCTAAACAATAGAACACATTTACTGTATTATTTCTTTGTTCTCTGAGAGAAATTAAAATCGCGTCCCGTTGGGTTCCACATCAACTCACCGACGTTCAGAACTCGTGAAGTATTGTTGGATGGCCATGACATACAGATCCATGAACTGCGCAGCTCTCAAGGTATTGTTGCTAGGTAACGCCACGTGACATGTTTTGTTACATACACTATTTCGTTAGACAAATTGTATGATGACGTCCAGCTCTGAGACATATTTATATCAAATGTACGTTTGGTTATATTATTCTTGTGTTTAACACATGTTAAACAACCAAAAGTAATGAAGAAAAATGTTAAAGTGGAATTAATTAAAAACACATATTTTTGAGGCGTAGCAGCACACGCCCGGTATCAACTAGTTCTTAATATTATTATTATGATTATTATTAGGGCCCGGATGTTTATGCAGTAATAGGTTAGAATGCAAACTTACTGAAGCGAGTAACAAGTAGAGTCTACCTGCACAACGGTAGTGCTATGAGGTTTGTATAAACATTAGGTTTGTAATGGGCCGAACCCCTAAAGTTTATGCAAATCTCATAGCACTACCGTCGTGCAGGTAGATTCTACTTGTTACACGCTCGAATATGTTTGTATTCTAACCTATTAATGCATCAACATTCGGGCCCTAATTATTATTGTTGTTGTTATTATTATTTAATTAGACAGACAAAAAACTCAAAGTTTAATTTGGTATAAACGCGCACATAATTTAAAAGATTTATACAAATTTCTCATAAAGTGAACCAGCTTTTCGAGTAGGAATACACGGTAAGCTTTAAATACGTAATACATTAGACTACATCAAAATACACTTCAACCTAAATCTAACCATGAATTCGTTCTGGGAACGCCCGCACAGTGCTGCAATGAAACACTCATTAGCTGCTCGGATCAGACCACAGGTGTTATCAAATAGCTCCATCATATTTTTCCACTCTGTCAGTTCTGGAAACTTTACCTTGGAGTTAAATAAATCGCTACTGTTAGTACAATGAGTAGTTCACTGATGATAAATGGAATATATTTTTCTTCATATTACTTTTTAATTTTGCATGTAGGTTATTTAATAAATTGTGCTTCTGTAGGGTTCAGATTTAAAAATAATTATGCACATTATTTCTGTCATCGGCAGAGACTTCCCATCCCGTAAATGAACATGTCGCATACATTTCAGAATTATATTTCATGTATTTCCTCTCGACAAATACGAAACATGACATGAAGTGGGAAATGATTTCCAAACAAAATCTAAAATGGTGTCGAACGCATCGCTTTTTCTGGGTCACTCAGATGAACAGTGACACTCCGGATGTGGTTTAAGTCCAAGTTCAGATTCATCGGCATGGGGAATGAAAATAGTCGAAAATGGTCGAGATTATGGGTGTATGTTCCAGTGTAGCTGTCAACCAGACTTGGTGCACATACGACTACTGCCCGGAAAATAATAGTGTAAGTTTAAGACTCCCTCCAGAAAACATACAGAATCTAAATTACCCCATCTACACTCACAATGTGCCAAAAATATGCCTGCACTTTTGATGAACCGCAACATTGTCAGAACATTCCTGGATGCTCATTACGGACCATAAATAGGAGAGGCTGCAACCTCTAGAACGAACAGAACCAGGAAAACGTCTATTGTAAAGTTACGTAAATTGTGATAAAGTTTTATTTGGAATATTTTGTCAAAATGCGAGCTATATTACCAACCATAAATTTGCGAAATAAATAAATTCATTAATTTATTTATTTATTTGTTTGTTTGTTTGTTTGTTTGTTTACGTATTTATTTATTTATGTATTTGTTTGTTTGTTTGTTTGTTTGTTAGTTTGTTTGTTTACGTATTTATTTATTTATGTATTTGTTTGTTTGTTTGTTTGTTTGTTTGTTTACGTATTTATTTATTTATGTATTTGTTTGTTTGTTTGTTTGTTTACGTATTTATTTATTTATGTGTTTATTTGTTTGTTTGTTTGTTTGCTTGTTTGTTTATTTATTTATTTATTTATTTACTTATTTATTTATTTATTTATTTATTTATTTATTTATTTATTTATTTATTTAAAACAATAGTATTACTGACCAATAGACTGCTTTCAAAGCACAATCTTGAATCGATGATGCTAGTTGTCTAAAGGGGTCCAAAATTCAGGGCAAAGGCCCCTCATATACGTTAGTAAAGTAGAACCAGAATATTTCGCATTTTGCGGTACTACTCAAAAGTAGCGTAGACTCACGGTGTTCCACACGTTATGGTACTAATCACAAGTTTTGTACGTCGCACAGGTAACGCAGACCTATGGTGTTCCTCACATAGTGGGTACTAATCACAGGCAACGCCCAGACCGTGTAGTTTCTCACATAATGGCGTCACTCATAGGCAACTCGAACCCACGGTGTTCCTCACCTAAGTGAACCCTTTATCTGATGCTACTGAATTCAAACCTATCGTATACTCAACATAGGGGTACTACCCGCATGATTGTAGTAATCACAAGTAGTTACATGGTTCTAATTCAATCTTCCCTTAGTCGCTCCTTTTAGTGGACTCTTACGACAGGTAGGGGATACCGTGGGTATATTTTTCGTCTGCGTCCCCCACCCACAAGGGGTAGTGCTCTGTCTACATATCTCCGAAACCGCATAACTAGTAGCATATTTAACCTTCAAGTGTGTCCTAGGTGAACTTGTACAACTGTGATTCGAGTTTGGACATTATTAATAATAATAATAATAATAATAATAATAATAATAATAATAATAATAATTTGAGAGTCTGGACTCAAATTTGCCCAGTTCCTGGTAGAATATTTAAGGATAGAATTGAATTAAATGTCAATCTCTTTCAGTCTGAAATTGGCTTTTCGTAATTTAACAGGTGAATGACGTGTTACTAACTTGCACGCCATTGATCCTCTATTACAACCCTGTCCCTAATTAATTAAACGTACAGTGGACACCCCAACACCAGCATCAAGCTTCAAAGGAACTATGCAGTCCGGGGTTGTAACTGAACAACGAGAGAAAGTAGAAAGGGAAAAGGAAACAAACAATGTGAGTAAATGCATTGTTTCACTTAAGCACCACTACGAGCGCTAATGTGAGTCAGTACATTGTTTAACTCAAGCACCACTACAAGCGCTAATGTGAGTAAATGCATTGTTTCACTTAAGCACCACTACGAGCGCTAATGTGAGTCAATGGAGAGTTCACATAAGCGCTTATAACTACATTCGGTGTGGATGTTTTCCAAAAAATCAGAAACGCCTGAGGACATTGACCCACGGAACACATGACAGAAAGAATTATGTAAATAAATTATTTGGCTAGGATTTGAATCGTAAAGGAAACGAGTAAAGAAACAAGTGGTTTTAGCCAGCTTTTCCAGAACTACAGTTATCCCGGAAATTACTTTCGAGATTTATTTTTTAGTTTGATAGAGCTATCCAAAATTCACAATTTGAAACATTCCTAGAATAGAGAACGATGGTATCGGAGAACGAAAATTGTCTCGAAATGATAACGAAAACTCTCGGTTTCGGAAGAGAACACGGATTGTCTCGGAGAAGTTGTATAGGAAATAGTAAGATTAGAATGTGTCATGTGTAGGGCCCGGACGATAGGCAGTGATTCGTAGGTTCGAATGCAAACCCATTTACGTGGTAAGAACAGTCGTCTGCCCGCTCTTCCGTAGTGTAGTGAAATTAACATAAGTATTAGGGGTTCTAACAGGCCGGGACCCTACTGCTTATGCAAACCTCGATAGCAGAACTGCTGTCCGGGTAGAGTATAATTACATTTCATTCATTATGTTTGCATTCTAAGCTATTACAGCCTAAATATCCGGGCTCTAGTGATAAGTAAGGGGGAACCACTACCAGCCATAGGTAGGAGTCCTGTAATAAGCAACGTGTTAAATAAATATGGAAATCAATTTGAATTTTTAAAAATATGAATATATTTCCAAAAACAACCATTTTCAAAGGAATCATCATACACCATAGGATTATATATTTCATGTATGCACTTATACCGTACAAAACTTCCAAGCATATGGTATTTTCAGTTATAAACTGGATAAATCGTTAGTCCATAATTGTACAAGATATTCAATGTAAAACTACTATTGATATTTTCACACATATTCACAAATCTAAACACAATTTTAAAACAATTGGATGAATAAGATTAAAGAGGAAAAGTTTCTATGTAACTAGGTTTCACATCAGTAGCGGCGATTGGGAATTAGAAGTGGAGGTGGGGAACAAGAATTTATAGACGACGAAAAGTACTCTGGTCTGAGGGATATATCATCGAGGGTGAGGGGGTAAACTTCAACATTTTAAAAAATAGGTACAAAATTGTAAGTTTTTATTCTCTTTGGGCGTATTTCTATAGGATCGTAAAGGTTGACAGTCTAAAGCTCATTCCATGTTAAGAAAACGGACGTACAAGACGTGAACACACCCTCTCTTAAACACTCAATAATTCCTAGAGATTAAGGAATATTATAATGTACTTAGTATTGTTTTATGAAAGAAAGAAAGAAAGTGGATGAGGAATGTTTTTGCCTGTGAGTTATTAAAATAACTACTAAATATTCTCTGTTTAATAAGTACATTCGCAGGAAGGAAGCACAAAGACGGAACAGCCATCCCTTTGTTGCCTTACTTCATTCTCCTTGTGAGCTGCTCCGGTACATGCAACGCGTAATCCGTTACGCTGTGAATCGCCGGCAGCTTGTCACTGTTGTATAGAAGTCGTCTATTTATTTAGTGTTTATTCTAATACCCTTGTACTGTACAGCAGTTGTTACTGAAGATCTTGATGCTGAGGTGTACAGCGATACATCGCGGCATGACTTGAATTGATACAGAAATTCTGTGCTTAGTTATTTAGCTTTTGTATATTCAGCGCATTTATTTTGGCCATGTTTTAACCAATTTTTCACAAGCCCGTTTAATTGTTACCATTCTTTTTGTGGGGCGATATGACGGCACAGTAGTACCCGGCGTTGCCTGAGTAAATTTATTAAATGCAATTAAAAGCATCCCCCACCCCGAGCCTATCAAATTTATCTGTAGAAACGTAAATAAGCCCTCTCCCCGCCCTAAAACCTCTGAACACTAGATTTTTAAAAAATAATTTGCAGTTTACTTTCTTTCTTCTGTTATTTTGAACTTAATTACTGAGTTCCACCAATATATATGCCATCGTTTTCCCGTGATGCTATAGAGCAGAGCCGTTCGATGTGGCAACCTTGTTGTATTAGAACAACACTGGTTTCTTAACATGGACTGAGTTATAACAATTTAATTGGGGTAATAATAATTTTCTTACGTACTGACTCAATAATATAGACTAAAACTTCCACCAAAAGAACAATTACACATGCAGTATAACGTGATTATACAATCAAGGAGTCGTTAGTGTTTCACCACACACTAGCAAAGGAACAAACAGACTGATTGACTGAGAATGCCGAACTCACGAATGCGTAGGACAAGTGCGTGAATTGAACCTGTGCCCATGAACTTGACAAAAATACCCCTTCAACCCTTCATCGCAGCACATGCTACACGCTGGTGCGCGAATCTCCACTACTTGTTATGGCGCTGTACGAATCGCTTAGCCGCGAAGAACAACATTTTGTGCGTATTTCCGCTCAGTACTTTTCTTAATAATTAACGGAATGAATGAGCTTAAATGAAAACATGGTTTGCACTAGTTGGGATTTTTTTATAATTCCTACTTTCAGGCGGATATTATGAAATAAAATTTTATTTTTCTCCACAAAGTGGGGCCACGGCCCCCCTCTCGGTACCCTAATGGTTCAAATGTAAAGAATGTAAAGTTTTGAAGTTACTCTGAATAACTTTAATGACCTAACTAACCAGGTTATTTTAAAAACTGTTATTGTAATGTATATTAAAGCGAGCAATAGATCTTGGATTCTTTCCTTTGTTTAACTCACTTAAAAATATAACTTAAAATAAGAAACTAACATTAAACAAAAGTATTATAACGTTCATTTAAAATCGCATGTGTTATAATTAAAATAAGCATTATGCTCCATGGCCTATGGTTAAATTTCAATATAGCATTTACAGTAACTTTAAGATGAATAAAATATGTCTACATGTCAAGGTCCATCATACAAAAGAAACTTGAAACATCAATCATTTTCCTCATCGTCATCAGAAGCTGTTCATAATAAGATCCGTTAATAGAAGACTTCGTCGTTGTCAGGAACATAACGAATTATTTTATCAACATTTTCGAGCTCTTCCTTCTTAATGGCAACCTTCCATTCCTGTTCTGTTACAGCGGGAAGAGTAAACTCCCCACCCTCGTACAGCTTAAACACATCATGAGCTGTTACATAACATTCTATTCTTCATGGTAAATAAATCATTTTTATCAGTTAATTTGGAAGTATTCTCAGCTTCCCGAGCCTTTCATTGTTTCCTTAAGGAATTCAGACCACTTATGGTTGAATTCAAGAGGTCAAATTGGGGCAAATATTCATTTATAGGGAGAAGGACTAAGGACTGAAATAATTTAGGATCGGAGATGTTCGATAATTTCCCAACTTTTTTGAAATCATTTAAACTGATTGATTGATTGATTGATTGATTGATTGATTGATTGATTGATTGATTGATTGATTGATTGATTGATTGATTGATTGATTGATTGATTGATTGATTGATTGATTGATTGATTGATTGATTGATTGATTGATTGATTGATTGATTGATTGATTGATTGATTGATTGATTGATTGATTGATTGATTGATTGATTGATTGATTGATTGATTGATTGATTGATTGATTGATTGATTGATTGATTGATTGATTGATTGATTGATTGATTGATTGATTGATTGATTGATTGATTGATTGATTGATTGATTGATTGATTGATTGATTGATTGATTGATTGATTGATTGATTGATTGATTGATTGATTGATTGATTGATTGATTGATTGATTGATTGATTGATTGATTGATTGATTGATTGATTGATTGATTGAATCCCACGATAGTCAACCTGAGGAGGTGAACGTGGAAAAGGAATCATCATCGCATTCTGTGAAGAATATACCACATCGAGACTTTTGACGTCATCGGACTTCATATCAGATCGAGATAATTAGCTTTTCTTCATCGACTTTAGCAGGAAACTTGGGTTGTAGAAGGACCTGATATAAATCTCCGTTCTGTCAGCAATAAATAGGGAGAGGATTTCCATGCAGTAATGGGTTAGATTTCAAGGCGTCCTCTAGCCTGTACGTAAGTAAAGTAGGAAAACTTGCATAAACATTAGGAGTCTTAAAAAGCCTTGCCCCTAATGTTTATGCAACTCCTTAAACAGGAGCGTTGTGAGGCCTGCAAGAAGCTTTCTACTCGCTGAAAGCTATCGTTTCATTTGTTACAAATCCAGTCCCCAGTAATACAGGAGTGATGTATCATCTTCAGGAACTATGCATACGGCTCCTAAAATACCCCGTTTAAGACTTCAAAGCTTCAATAGATATATATTAACAACTCTCGACTCTGTGATATAGAGAGTTTATGTTCAGGAGTGCTTCCAAACGTGCACTTACAATGATTGTATTGCCGCTCTTTGTTCTTGTGACAACATGCTTTTTTGTAAGCAAGAAGGATTATTAATAAACCTTTTCGTATAATCTCTATTTTCGTCTCCATAATGTTCCAATCTGGCGTCTCTGAATATATTACGCATTCACGTCGAAGTGCGAATCAATCATGTGCTCCCTTATGACCCTACATGGCTGTCTCAGTACCTGTGCACTGTTCACCACGGCTCACCTGTATACCATCCTGGTTTATCCTCACTAGAGGTATAGAAGAACCGCCACTCCTAGAATGCCCTATCCCTGTAAATACTTTGTTAACATTCTTAGTCTCCATTTTAAATTTTATGTCCTTCTCGTGTGTACATGCACATGCCTTTAAGAAGCCCTTCCTGAAGTTATCACTTAAGAAAGCGTAAAGTACAGGATTCACAGCCGAGTTTGAGTAACTTAGACATCCAGCGAGGACGAAAATCGTGACACTTAATTTGGAATGACAATACCTTGCAGGAGTGAAAATTAAAAATATCTGAGTAACCCAGTACGGCAGCCAACACAAGACATACACAGTAATGACAGTCAAAACTAACTTTGTAACTTTCTTATGAGTCTTTATTCTCTCCTTGGACTTGTTTTTTGGACCTACACTTCTTAATTTCTTCACTACGAGATAGTAGAAGATCATTATCAGGAATAGTGGTATGCCAAAACCTAAGGTGAACGAATACAGTGTGAAAGCTGTTTCTCCACTAATTCTGTCACTTTCAGGCCACAAGATGGCACACACGATTGTAGAGTTTCTTTCTAGCGTGCTAGAATAGATAAATACTGGCACTACAAGCAGACAGCTGAGCAGCCAGGCTGTGAGTGTCACAGTTCTGGACAGTAACAAGGTCCGAATCTTGGGTGAAGACACCGGATGACAAATAGCGATGTATCTGTCGACGCTCAACACCGTTAGAAATATACTACTCGTGAACTGGTTGATGCTAGTCGTAGTCATGTAGGCTTTGCACATAAGTTTACCAAACGGCCACATATTCAGACTCATGGTGGCCAGTAGAAATGGTATACCAATCAAGAAACATTCATCAGCAATAGCAAGATTCGCAATGTACATGTTTGTAACTGTCTGCATTTTAGAAAAACGCAACACCACGTAAATGACCAAGGTATTCCCTAAGAGACCCGCGATGCACACAAACGAATATAGCACTTGTGTGAAGCAGATCATTACAGGCAGTTCCATTTTACATTCATGTGCAGAAGTATTGCTTGTAGCATTGTAACTAACACAAAAAGAAGAATTGTCGCACATTTTGTTTGTATAACATAGGTCACTTTGAAGGAAGGAGGACTTGTCGCATCTACTGAGGAAAATTCATTAGACGAGCCCTAAATTATAAAGGGGTAATTATTAGGGATAAAATTAATAACCTCCCCTTTACATCAATCAGTGAACATGACTTTACGAAAAATCAGAACGAGTACAGGTTGAAAATCACGAATCCTAAATGAAAATTGAGATAAGACAATATTATGGTTAATAATAGATGTTAAGAGGTGAATACATTAACAGTTACCGCTCCATTCTGCCGCTGCAAAGCCCTTTAAATAGATCTTTATATATTTTGTAATTTCTCCTCGATGAAATGAGTAATCACTAAAAAATCTCAGAAGGTATATAAACAAAATTTGCACACCTGAATTATCTCTAGATCACTCACATAAGTTGGATGATTTCAGTTATTTTAATACTAAATCAAGAAATGTAATTTTTTACTATGTTTAGGAATGAACAGCATACAGCTCTAACACCAAGGAAAGGATCTTCCACTCTCTAGATTTCTAGATTATTACGTATGGCTATAGAACTTGGATAGAGAAGGCAAAATTTGTCTACATCACTGCATTTGGAGCGTAGAACTGACTGAGGATGCTGGATAATAAAATGCAAAATTAATACCATCAGCTAGAAACACCGTCTGATGCTATCTTAAGGACAATTTCACATGATTATGTGGACGGCTGGCAACCTCATCATTCAACAACCACCAGTCCTGAACAAGTCTCGCTGCCGTAACGAGTTGCCTCCATACAAGCCGGTACAGTGTTTCTCTCTTAAATTTGTCCTTGACACCCAATTGGATTATGCGCACTTCCAGCTGACACCTTCACAAAATTAATGATAGAACGTTAATGAAAGAACTGTAAGTGTATGCGACTCAAAAGGAATTTTTCATTAGATTCGGGACATCACTTGACTGCCATGAAGATCTACAATCCACAAAACTCAAGGTGGTAAAGAATAACACCACATGAGAGTTACCGTAACAAAGTTCTTATGTCACAATACCTAATTCTTCCATACATATACTGCATCACCGACAGAGGAGCATTGTTAAACACCTCTCTGTCAAATATTCTTTGTGAAGTAAAAGAACATGGTTTATTAAGAGTTAAAACATTCAACACTAATGATGATAGGCATCAGTGAAGTCCATCATCGAATTCACGGACAAATGGAGAACTTTCATTAGACGTGATGATCCCTGTGAAAGTAGTGAGAGTTGACGCTCCATTCTACGGCTGCAGAGCCCTGCAAAGAAATGTTAAGACATTGTTTTAAACTTATCCTCCATGAAATGGGTCATCGCTAAAATTCTCGCAAGGTATTACAAAAATTGCAAAAAAATATATATAAATCAAAGAGTTCTTTACACCAATAATAACTATTTTCATTTCTGTATGGTAGAAATGATTAGGGTTCTACAGCATATTTTATTATTTTCTGGAGGATTCATGATTTCCGCCTCTGTGGTGTAGTGATTAGTGTGATTAGCTGCCACCCCCGGAGGCCCGGGTTCGATTCCGGCTCCGCCACGAAATGTGAAAAGTGGTACGAGAGCTGGAACGAGGTCCACTCAGCCTCGGGAGGTCAACTGAGTGGAGGTGGGTTCGATTCCCACCTCAGCCATCCTGGAAGTGGTATTCTGTGGTTTCGCACTTTTCCTCCAGGAAAATTGCTGGTGACATTATTTCTATAGAATGCAGTTGTTTACAAATAAAAACATGGTTAACATGCACGAAAAGAACCAGGACAATTACATATTATAGCAAAGACTGAGATGTGAAATTTAATTAATGCTCAAACCTGAGTGTACATATCTCTATTAAATAAAATAATTAAAACAGTTTTCTGAATGATCGGTACCGAACGGAAAAATAGTACAAACATTGGAGTAGCGTTAACACTTTGATGGTGTTAATGTACGCTACCACTTGTTCAGGACAGTTATACCCTGTGGATTTTACCTCTCTCTCTCTTAAGTTCATAATTTAAAATTCCTCAGCTCTTTGCAATTCAAAGACGTCAGTTTCATTGTTATCGTGTGTCTTGTTCTGAGCCTATTGGCGTCAAAATATAATAGAGATTCTGCACTTTATGAAAAAATCTCGAGAATAACCACCATAACGACAGAACAGTGTTTCGATACCAGTAATACTCACCGTTTAGTTCGAGATTTTGATATTTAATTACTACCGCAATAATTTATCACGTGCAATCACGTTTTCTATAATATATTTTTATGTTCACGCTTTTGTGGATCATTGGTATTGTTGGGTGATGAGAAGAATGCACATGCTCGGTGAGGCACGGGGCGAAGGGGTTTTCACCAGCAGAGTCAGTGACCCAATGGTTACCATAGCAACTCCGCTACTACGGCAGCTCTTCGCTCTTGTCAGTCGTAATCCAGAAAACTGCAAAGTGTGAATCAATGTTTTTGTGAAGTAGATAAGAGCCAATGTGCCTGGGCAGAACAGGAAGTTCGTGTTTGCAGGCCACATTCCTCATGGTTGCATTCTTCTCATCTCTACACAGTAAGTGTGTCGGCCTCTGGATCCCAAGATAGTGGGTAGAAGCCCGGCAGAGGTAGTCGCGTTTTTGAAGGGCGGAGAAAGTCCATTCGACACTCCATGTCGAACGATGTCGGGATGTAAAAGTTCTCTGGTGACAAATTTGGTGTTTACCGGGCAATATGAATTAAAGCTCTGGCACAGACACTCAAGAGATTTTCAGTTTACTCGGTCTGCCATCTAGTGAGCCTAGAGTAAAACGGAACGCCGAAATTGAAAATCAGCCAGCCAATGTCCGCACATGCTAACTCAGCTCGTACTATTATTATTATGTAGACAGAATGAATATATCCTATTGTGAAAAATCCAACAATTGAAATTATTTTCCCTGTCATTCCCAGTATAGTGAAAACACAAGGAACGTAAAGAGCTCGTAAATCACACAGCAGTTAGTTTAATTTTAACTCAATAAAGTTCTCCGACATCCCTGTTTTGATCCCTTTGATACTGCTTTGCCGGCAACCCGGATATCCATGAACTTTAATACCGAATTTTGTAAAGTCGTTTTACCGTAATGTCCTAACTAATCGAAAATATAAACAAACAGAGAAACAAACAAATAATGTATGAGAAACGGGTATACAAACACGCCAGATGAACAGACAAACAAAGAAATGAACAGACATGCAAACAAAGAGAGAGAGGAACATTTAAACGAACCTGCTTAGAATTTTGCGTATGTAATTAAGGACAAGAAAGACAGGTTGGGTTCGTCTCAAAGGGTATGGATTCGTTTCCCTACTAGGAAGTTGAAACATTTAAGAAGCAGGATTTTCACGTCTGGAGGTGTACATGGCTCTGAAGTTCACTCAGCCTACATCAGAAATGAGCACCAGGTTAATTCCTGGGGGCAATCATGACCAGGCGTAGAGCTAACCACTCTACCTCACCAAGTGCCTTCTTGGGCTGTACGGAGATTACCTTGCATTGCTTTTAATTAACTGGAGATAGGAAGGTAGAATAAGACATTGAACTGTGCAAACATATCTTTTTTTACATAGATAACACTTTTTAGAGATATTGCGATATTATCGATATGATTAATCGATTTTTATATCGATACTCGAATAGTATCGATGTTTTGTGGTGTCAATATTATTTCGCGATAAATTCTGGTATCGTAAACATCATTAGGATGAATGAAGTAATGGTGGAATTAATCTAAGAATGGGTACAAAATTATAATTAATAACGATTGTATTTCGAGCTACGGAGACTAGCACTGCATTAGGGAGACTCGTGGGTTCGAGCCCCACATTCAGCTATCATGAGAATGGTTTTCTGTGGTTTCCATTCTCAATTCCAGGTCGTAAATGCCGGCACACCCGATTCCTCCCGGCTCTTCACCCTAAATCATTCACTTCATTCCCATTAGCTCCTCAACTTAGCTTGGTATCTAGAAGGCCATGCGATCGTAAAATCTGGCTATTTAACTTCACTTCATGTCATCTTTGACCCTGCATCAAGAATCGAGACTAAAGAGTAAACATACAATAAGTAATGATTATATATGGCCCCAAAAGAACGACGCGAGGTATTTCAATACAGAACAATATCTTCATTATAATTTATTCTCTTCATCTTTCGTTTTTACTGGAACTGTCTGATCTCAAATTCAACGTCGTACAGTTTTTAATACTTTTGTATTGCTAGGATAAACCCTAAGATAACCCTAAACATATCGTATTAAAATTCACCAAGAACAGTGAAGTTCATCCGCGAACAAGGCCAGGAGATGTGTAGCGGTGAAGGTGAAGGTGAGTGAGAGCTTGAAATGAATGAGGTTTTAACAATGCCTTACATCACTCCCTGCACTATTGCTAGGTAACAATACCTTACATCACTGCCTGCACTACTGCTTGGTAACAATACCTTACATCACTCCCTGCACTGTTATTAGGTAACAATACCTTACATCACTGCCTGCACTACTGCTTGTAACAATACCTTACATCATTGTCAGCACGGTTTCTAGGCAAAATTACCTTACATTACTGTCTGCACGGTTGCTAGGTAACAATACCTTACATCACTGTCTGCTCGGTTGCTAGGTAACAATACCTTACATCACTGTCTGCTCGGTTGCTAGGTAACAATACCTTACATCACTGCCTGCACGGTTGCTAGGTAACAAATCCTTACATCACTGCCTACACGGTTGCTAGGTAACAATACCTTACATCACTCTCTGCTCGCTTGTTAGGTAACAATACCTTACATCACTGTCTGCTCGGTTGCTAGGTAACAATACCTTACATCACTGTTTGCTCGGTTGCTAGGTAACAATACCTTACATCACTGCCTGCACGGTTGCTAGGTAACAATACCTTACATCACTGTCTGCTCGGTTGCTAGGTAACAATACCTTACATCACTGTCTGCTCGGTTGCTAGGTAACAATACCTTACATCACTGTCTGCTCGGTTGCTAGGTAACAATACCTTACATCACTGCCTGCAATGTTGCTAGGTAATAATACCTTACATTACTGTCTGCACGGTTGCTAGGCAAAATTACCTTACATTTCTGTCTGCATGGTTGCTAGGTAACAATACCTTACATCACTGCCTGCACGGTTGCTAGGTAACAATACCTTACATCACTGCCTGCACTGTTGCTATGGTTACAATACCTTACATCACTGCCTGCACTGTTGATATGGTTACAATACCTTACATCACTGCCTGCACGGTTGCTAGGTAACAATACCTTACATCACTGCCTGCACGGTTGCTAGGTAACAATACCTTACATTACTGTCTGCACGGTTGCTAGGTAACAATATCTTACATCACTGCCTGCACGGTTGCTAGGTAACAATACCTTACATCACTGCCTGCAAGGTTGCTAGGCAAAATTACCTTACATTACTGTCTGCACGGTTGCTAGGCAAAATTACCTTACATTTCTGTCTGCATGGTTGCTAGGTAACAATACCTTACATCACTGCCTGCACGGTTGCTAGGTAACAATACCTTACATTACTGTCTGCACGGTTGCTAGGCAAAATTACCTTACATTACTGTCTGCACGGTTGCTAGGTAACAATACCTTACATCACTGCCTGCACGGTTGTTAGGTAACAATACCTTACATCACTGCCTGCACGGTTACTAGGTAACAATACCTTACATCACTGCCTGCAAGGTTGCTAGGTAATAGTACCTTACATCACTGCCTGCAAGGTTGCTAGGTAATAGTACCTTACATCACTGCCTGCAAGGTTGCTAGGTAATAGTACCTTACATCACTGCCTACAGTGTTGCTATGGTTACAATTCCATCACAAATTTTGTTGCATTACGTTACACAAGTTTTCGGACGACCCCCAGCCATAAAGCACTATTTACGTCAATAGTAAGTTGATACCGAGAGATATCCATATTTTATGTGATAATGCCATGGAATAAAATATCGATAGCCTAGTACATCGCAAAGTCTGTACTGCATACCCATTCTTATCATTATTAATGTCCCTGTTTATAGTTACTTACATATACAGTAACTGGTGTCTTCTATGACAACTCCCGAGGGCATATTTCTTGATTGTTAATGTTAACACCTGTTTTTCTGACTTAGCAGTTGTTAGGCTCAAGTTCAAGAGAATATTCTTCTACCATCCTCTCCATTCGATACATATCAAGAGAACTGTTGCAGAGGCTAGCAGTAGCCGGGAGAGAGAGAAGCTCTGGTGTATTTAGAATGTGTTCCCTAGATAACACAAGGTAAATATTTTACGCTGAAAATCCACAGCATACTGAATGTACACAAGGACATTTAATGAGTGTACGGCGCTCAGCAGCTAAAGCACTTAGAGCTAGCTAGGGCGTTCTTAGTAATAAAATACAGAGAATTGAAACTGTAGTACAGTTTTTTTGTGTGGGCTACCAGTATGTTGATAATAATAACAATAATAATACGGAGAAGGAGAAGAAAAATCATAATTTGTTGTTGTTGTTGTTGTTTGGGTAATCACAGTATATACTGGTTTATGCAGCCCTCCATAACACCCTATTCTTTCATTTCATTTGTTCGTAACTACTACGTCCTACACATATACAAATATTTTTGTCATGTTAGTGCCTTGGCCTACACCTACTGCCTACACTTCCCTCAAGAAGTAACTGAACAATTCCTGGGTGTCTTAAGATGTGTCCTATCATTCTATCTCTTCTTCTACTCAAATTTACCTAAATCGACCTCCTTTTAACAATTCGATTCAATATCACATATTGGTGATACGATCTACCTACCTCATCTTCAGCATTCCTCCGTAACACCAAATTTCACAATATACTTTTCTCTTTCTTTCTGAGCTTTCCGTCATTTATTTCCATGCAATGCCACGTTCCATATGAAAGTCTTCAAAAACGTCTTTCTAATTCCTATATCAATGTTCGAAGCGAGCAAGTTTCTTTTCTTAATAAAGGCCACCCATCTTTGTGCTAGTCTGAATTTTATGTCCTCCTTACTTCTACCATCGTTAGTTATGTTACTAACCAACTACATCATGTACTTCATTTAAGATTTCATTTCCTCGTTAATTTTTTCCTGCATCACCCGACTTCGTTCAACTGAACTCCATTACTTTTGTTTTGGACTCATTTATTTTCATCGTGTATTCCTTCTCCAACACTGTGTCCATACCATTCCCAAATTTCTCTAGATCTTCTTCAGTCTTAGATAAAATAACAAAATCATCGGAAAATCTGAGTTCTGATTTCCTTTCCTTGGATTGTGATTTCCTTCCAAAATTCCTCTTTGTTTTGCATTACCGCCTGTTCTATATACAGGATGAAAAGGAGGACAAAATGCAACCTTGCCTGACTCCTTTCCGGATTGGTACTTCTTTTCGAAGCCCTCGACTCTCATAATAATAGTAATAATGGTAATGATGATGATAATAATAATGGTAATGTTAATAATAATAATAATAATAATAATAATAATAATAATAATAATAATAATAATAATAATAATACTCATCATCATCATTAAAAGCCGAATTTGAAAACAGGCAAGAAGTGGACTGATGAAAGAAAGGGGGCTCACAGAAACCGAATGCGGGAATACTGGCAAAGAATTAAAGCTCAAGGGTGCAAACGGTTGAAATAGCGTGGTCCACAGTCGGCCGATACGAATAATAATAATAATATTTTTTTTGCTATTTGTTTTACGTCGCACCGACACAGATATGTCTTATGGCGACGATGGAACTGCAAAGGCCTAGGAATGGGAAGCAAGCGTCCGTGGCCTTAGTTAAGGTACAGCCCCAGCATTTATCTGGTATGAAAATGGGAAACCACGGAAAATCATCTTCAGGGCTGCCGACAGTGGGGTTCGACCCACTACCTCCCGAATACTGGATACTGGCCGCCCTTAAGCGACTGCAGCTATCGAGCTCGGTAATAATAATAATAAAAACAATAATAACGCTAAATTTGAACAGGAAAGCATATATTGAAAACTTGAGAAGAAAGGAACTCAAAATCATAAAAAAATTCTAGGCCCGGGACTCACCAACGGAGAATCCAACTTAGAGGCAGACAGGAAATCAAACAATACACAAATATTCACGGTGACATTAGAAAACGCAGGCTAAGATTCTATGGTCACATTAAAAGAAAGCATCCAGACAGACTTACCAAACAAATAGTCGAATTCTATGAAAATAGGAGTAAGACTAAACCAGACACAATGAAATGGATTGGCGAAATCAACACCGACTTGAAAGGGGCAGGATTTACACCAGCAGATCTCCAAAACAGGGTAATATTCAGATCAAAAGTTCATAAATGGCAAGTTGACCAAGAGGAAAGACTAAAGAAGAAGACTGGAGCAACCTGGTCTGAACACAGAAAGGAAGCACACGTGAAAAAAATATGGGCAAAGAGTAAGGTAAATGCACGCTTCTAAGTACTTTGTGTAGTCTTACTGGGTTTATTCGCATAGATATAATTAATAACAATCTAAAAGAGCACGTTGGCCATGCTCCTAGGGGCGTGCAGCTTTGTGCTTGCATCCGGGAGATGAAATGAAATATCGTATGGCTTTTAGTGCCGGGATATCCCAGGACGGTTCGGCTCGCCAGGTGCAGGTCTTTCAATTTGACTCCCGTAGGCGACCTGCGCGTCATGATGAGAATGAAATGATAATGATGACAACACATACACCCAGCCCCCGTGCCATTGGAATTAACCAATTAAGGTTAAAATCCCCGACCCGGCCGGGAATCCAACCCGGGACACTCTGAACCGAAGGCCAGTACGCTGACCGTTCAGCCAACGAGTCGGACATCCGGGAGATAATGGGTTCGAACCCCACTGCTAGCAGCCCTGAATGTGGTTTTACCAAGGTTTCCAATTTTCACGCCAGGCGAATGCTGGGGCTGTACCTTAATTGAGGCCACGGTTGCTTCCTTCGCACTCCTAGGCCTCTCCTATCTCGTCGTCGCCGTAAGACCTATCTGTGTCGGTGGGACGTAAAGCATTATAAAAAGTAATAATCATAACGTGCGAGTTTGCTCCGTGGCTTCCCTGCGTTTCCGTTCTATCCCCAGTAGTTTACGAGGAAATGCGGAACATACCATAGCACACATACATCCACTATGATGGTTATTGTTTAAAGGGGCCTAACATCTAGCCCTTCGGCCGGTGGTGGTGGTGGTTCTATTCGTTATGCCAAACAAAGAAGCACGATCGAACTTATTTAGCTGATCCCGTTGCATTTTTCTCTTCCGAAAGTCTCTTCATCATCTCGCTTTCCTTGGGATATTCGGACCAGGATTTGTTGGTGGTAGTGCAAGGATTGTCTGCAAAAAATAGTGACTGTCGATTAATTGCATTATTATTATTATTATTATTATTATTATTATTATTATTATTATTATTATTGTTAATTTCTTTCCTTTGTCCATCCCCTATTCAGTCTGTGTTCGTCGTTGAAGACTCTGAAGCTGTCTATCATTGATCTATACTTGGTTCGGTTTAAGATGTCCTCCCGACTACTCAAGATCCTTTCTTACCTTCCTAAACCATTTGTCGGAAACGTTAGGACTACTGTCAAGTGTTTTAAAAATCTGTTTTGTCACTCTCCTCTCGTGCATTTTAAACAGATGTCCATAATATTTGAGTCTTCTATACTTCATTGACTGAATCAATCTTTAGCTTTTCTGATGTAATTATACTCTTCCTCGTAACAAGTTCTGACCATCCACTATTTCTGGACCCATTACCTTGCGAAGGATCTTTCTCTCAAATTTCTCGGCTTCTCTTAGGGGGAGACCCTACTGAGTTTTAATTTTGCTACAATTCTTATCTGATTTTCACCAAATTTTGGTAGTATATTGAGATAAGTACGTTTAAGCTAATAATAACATTTGAATGAATTTGAATGGATATTTTTCAATTCATAACAATTTTTCGAAAACACGTACATCATTTTCAAAATGTCCCATGCACAGTATTTTTTGAAATATTTTCTTGAAACTTTCTTTCTTACAGTAGTCACAACACATATTTTAATAATAATTAGTATTCATTTCAAAAACAATCCATTGGTTATCAAATTATTTCCATTTTTCTCGCTACACCTCATAACCATGTTAAAACTTATGAAAATTTTGGATTTCACTCCCCATATCTCTGAAAATTATAATTACATTTTAAAACGGATACCAAGTTTCATGAACCTTATAATGTAGAGTGTGTGGACAAATTTTAAAGGTAATCATACAAAAACTCTTGCATAAGGAACGTTATAAACATCTGAAATTGTTAGTTCTGAGAAAAAGATAGTTTTATAAATAAACATCTGTCAAGTAATAATACCTTCATCTAAACCATATGTTTCTTCTTCCTTAACCCTTTTTCACTCTTCAGCAACTGATTTTGACAGCTTCTGCTTCTTGCTAACAGTTTTTTTGTCTTCTTTACTATTCATGGCACTTTTCTGCTTCCTGTCTCTGTCACGTTCATGACCCACTTTGTAAGTCTTTTCTCTCAATTGTTGCCATCAACTGCTATTTTGACCTTTTGACAGGTTAGGGAACCCATACTGAATTCCCCCACAGCATTTACAACAACCATGTCCACCCTTGATTTGGAAACAAAGGTCTGTTTAGTGCACTTATGCCAAATAACAGAGTGTAAACTCTCATTTGGATTTTGAGTTTTTCCCCTACTACACCTCTTCAACAAATCATCAAAAATAAGATAACAGATGATAGCATTAGGCCATTTCTAAACATCATGCTCAAGAATCAAGTTGAAACACAAAAGAATCTTTGAGCTATGCCACTTTATCTGCAGGAAAGTGGGCGTGTCTACTCAAACTGAAGTGCACGTGTCATTTTAACGCCCCCGCAGAGCATTTAAAAATGGCCGTACAGCCAAAAACATTACATCACAATGAGCGGCAAGGAATCCAATATCATCTGATGGAAAAATCTCATTTTCGGTTCCTGGAACATTTTTGACTGAAAAACTCAGTAGGGTCTCCCCTTAATCTCGACATTCCTTTCATCCGGAGGCATTCGCTAGCATACAGGCACTCTGTACTAATCACTCTGTTTTGGTGTCTATTATTATTATTATTATTATTATTATTATTATTATTATTATTATTATTATTATTATTATTATTAACAATATAAAACTGAGTTTTGATCATGAGTTCTTATACTTTGAGAATAAGGTCATCATCCAGAAACGGATTTTAACATTGTGAAGCTTTATCTAGTTACATCAACTGAGCAATAGATTTTACCATCCAGTTGTAAGGTATCTGTCAGCTTGTAATCTAATTATATATTTGTAAGAAATCTTTCTCTTAATAAACTGACCGTTTACCTTTAATGAAAACCCTTCCGTGTGCCTACAGGCTGCAGACCGCTGTATCGAACTTTACATCTTTAACGAAAGGAGCAAACCGCCTTCCCACCGAGACAAAGTGTTTGTGTAGCTATCAAAAGATTCCTGATAAGGACACAATGCAAGTCTCTTACAAACAGAGTTTAATATCTTGGAAGAGATCATAAATTAGACTGAGGACTCTGCTGCAGCAAACAAGGCTTAAAGAAGATAACTTTTCCAAACAGGTAACGTGAGTTCCTAACGTCATTGCTCAGAGAATGAGTAACCATTTTAAGATCACAAATTTTCTTTGCAAAGCTATAGAAATTAAAGACTGTACAACACGCACACAAATTTCGTATGAAGGAAATACGTGTAAAAACTTTCATCTTATATTCCTAACCATGTTGTTGCTTGAGTCATCAGTCCATAGACTGGTGTGATGTAGCCCACCATGCCACCCTATCCTGTGCTAATCGTTTCATTACTAAGTAACTACCACATCCTATATCAGTTCAAATCTGGTTATCATATTCATACCTTGGTCTACCCCTATCGTTTCTAGGGCCTATTCTTCCCTCAAACACCAACTGAACGAGTTCTGTCTGTCTTAAGATGTGTCCTGTGATTCTGTCTCTTTTTCTGGTCAATTTCGCCAAATCGATCTCCTCTCCCCAATTGGATTCAGCATTTTCATTCGTGACCCGATCTATCCATCTTTCTATCTCAGCTTCACCAAATTTCAAAAGCTTCTGTCGTCTTTCTTTCCGGGCCATTTATCGCCCATGTTTAACTTCCATACAACGCCACGCTCCAGATGAAAGTCTTCAAACACGCCTTTCTAATTCCTATATCAGTGCTCGAAGTGAGCCAATTTCTTTTCTTTAAAAAGACCTTCTTTTCTTGTGCTAGTCCGCATTTTACGTCCTCCTTACTTCTGCCATCGATAGCTATTCTACTACCCAAATAACAATATCCATTTACTTCCTTCAAGACTTAATTTCTTAAGCTAATATTTCCTGCATCACCTGACTTCCTTCCACTGCACTCCATTACCTTTGTTCTGGATTTATTTATTTTCATCCTGTACTCCATCTCCAAGACGATTCAGTAAGATCTTCTGCAGACTCAGACAGAATAACGATATCGTCCACAAATCACAGAATTTTTATTTTCTCGCCTTCGATTGTGATTCCTTTTCCAAATTTCTTTTTGATTTCCTTTGTCGCCTGTTCTATGTAATCACGGAACAGGGGAGGGGACAAACTGCAGCTTTTTCACACTCCTCTCTGTATCGCTACTACCTTCTTGTCGTAGCCTTCGATTCTTATCACTGCAGACTGAGTTTTCTGCGGACTGTAGATAATTTTTCAATCGACATTGTAGAATTCCTGAAACGATAATCCAAGGATATTTTTAATCAACCCTGAATATTATCTACTCTTGCACTGAAGTTACCCATCAATATGAGATAATCATTCCTATTAACTTTATCCAAAACCTGTTGCAGTTTGTTGTAGAAATCTTCATTTTTGTCTTCTTCACCTTCTACTTGGGCGTATACTCCAATAACAGACAGGTATTCCCTAGATATTTTCAGATGTATCCCTATTATTCGTTCATTCCAGAAGGTGTAATTTGTATCATAATCATTATTCCTGCTTGTGCTCGATATTCGGAAGTTACACCAGCGTAAAACTGTAGGTAATTTTGTGTCTTGCAGTTTCTTTTGATCTCTGATATTACGGCAATAAAGATTTCCTTTTTTGCCAAAATTTCGTCTAGCTGTTCCTCTTTATGAGCTATACCTCGTACACTCCATGAGGCAAACTTCAGAATGTTTTCTTTCTTCCACGCATTAGCCTTGTTCATGCTGTAATACTTCTGTTCAATCTCCAGTGTGGAAGGATTCCAATGACGCTCTGACTCATCCTTATTGCAAATGTCGGGACACCCCAGAACCCTAGGTCCCGATGAATTGCATAACGCAATGGTGGTTTTCTCTTCCGAGCTACTACCTGGGGTAGTGCTTTCTTTAAGCGGTTCTTCCATTCTGCAATTGCATCTTTGGTAGACTTTAAAGCAAGGATATGTCCCCCCAACTATTTGCTGGCAAGAAGGAGGTAAGTTCAGTGGTGGGTCAGTCACCTTTCAGCTGCATGGTACTGCATTTCCTCAGTACTGACATGGAGTGGTTATACCGCCATGACTCAGTCCCCAGAGCCTCGTCTGTAAAAGCAGGTTACTGCACCACGGGCAGGTGAGGTTGAGATTTGGGTAGGAGAGGTTATGGAATGCACATGACTACCCCTTACAGACCCACTGAGATACTTAAAATAGTTAAAACTACATGCATTAATAGAATTGAAAACAAAAATAAATAAATTACTAAATTAATATTAAAATTATGACTAATCATCAGGCACACACACACACCTACTTCAGCCATTCAGTCAGCTGTCCTCAGCAGGTATTCTCGGCAGGTGACCTTAAATCTTGGTAAAGATCTATGTTTCTCTGACCTGAGCTGGTAGGGAATTCCATAATCTGGTGCCGGTCACTATTAAAGGTCTGTTAATTTTATTATGCACTGTAAATAATGCATTGTAGTAACTGTATATTTTTATTATATTATCTACTTTCCCTTGTTTGGAATCCCCAAATCTAAATTGGGTAGTTCAATGTATTTTTCAATTTGTATTTTCATTTGTTTGTATACAGTTAAGATTTAGTAGCATTAATTTTAATTGTATATTGTGAACAATTTAATTGGGCGAAAGCCTGTTATGTTTATATTTAAAAATAAACAAATTAATTAATTAATTAATTAATTAATTAATATAAATAACTAACATATTTTTCAATGCAGTAGTTAAGCGCTTGATTTGAATTTCTTAATGTTCATAGCACTTAACTTTTCTAACACAGGGTCATTGTTGTCCTATCTTGTTCAATAATAGGATGAAACCTACGGATAAATTGCCTAAGAATGCATGCAGGAAAGGGTTAAAAACGATGGAGAATTTGTTGCTTCAGCAATAAGCACATACTGTGGGTGGTTGACTGTTTGTATCAATCTCTGAAAGTGGACAGGCCTCACGTTTAATTTCTGAAGAAGACGGAGCCAGTATCTCGACAAAAGAATGTCTCTGGCTTTTCTAGTGCTTTGCCGAGGGCCACAAAGAAAAGAGAAATGTGCCAATAAATCGAATGTGGTGCACTCAAAATATTGGATCGCGGACGATGAGGCAAGGAACTCAGAAAAAACATAAAAGAGTGCGACAGAAGGTCGAGAATTCCTTAGAGGAACTGGCCGCTCCTGACGTGGTTGTAGGGATGTCCAAAGATGTGCAATTATGGCCGCCACAGTGAAAATCAGGAATTTGTGATTATAAATTGATTTATGTATTTTGTTTATTTACTTGCAAAACACAAAATACAGCTTCACTGAGCACAGTTCACGTTTACTTCTAAAAGACTAATTAACAAATTTAAATATTCATAATAAGATATAACAAATATAACAAAAGATAACAAGTGAGCAGATCGAAAACCATGAGAATGTCGATGTTCAAAATGGCGATAGAACCAATGCACATCAACTTTACGTTAAGAGAATATTTACACCCCCATGCAGTATACTTTTATTTGATGCTGTACGAAGCTCTTGTTTCCTAAAGACTTGGGAGGAGCATGACAAAAGATCGTGAGTGCTGAGTGTGGGAAATATGGAGGAGTCTTTGATTCCGGTGAAGCGGGGTGGGACGTGGAGCGAGAACAGTGAGACAAGATGTTACGAGCGGTAATGCCCTTTTAAGATTCCGTGGAGGAAACTCAGGTCAGGTACATGTCGCCTGATGTGGCAGCGGTGACATATTTATTCCCCTTAACACCTGCTGCTTAGACAGAGATTTCTGAGCAGCAAAGAAGGACAAGGCTCTGTCTAATTGGTTAATATTGCAGGGGAGGGTGTTGTCCAAATAGGATATCAGCATTTCAAGCAATGATCTCGTCTCGTATGCATGGCGGGTGTTAAGGTGTTAAAACTGACACCAAAACGCAGTAACCGAGCCAGAGATATTTATTAGACTTTGATACGTGAACTGGAAGAGATTCAAACGAAACCAGCTCGATTTCTTGTGGGTAATTTCCGACAAAAGAGTAGTGTCACAAAAATATTGCAAACTTTGTGCTGGGATGACTTGGAGTAAGGAGAAGAGCTGCTCGACTAAGTGGTATGTTCCGAGCTGTCAGTGGAGATTTGGAGTGGAATGACATCAGTAGACGAATAAGCTTGAGTGCAGATTTTTAAAGTAGGAAAGATCGCAATAGGTAGATAAAGTTGGAATTCAAGAGGACAAACTGGGGCAAATTTTCATTTGCAGCACGGGGAGTAAGAGTTTGGATTTATTTATCAAGGGGATTTTCGATACATTTCGAAGTTCCGAATACACTAGGTAAACAACTGATAGTGAATCTGCCACCACTACTAAAACGTTTTCATTCCTCCCTGAAGGGGGAGGCGGGCCACTTAGACGGTGACGCCGTCTCTCAGGCCGGGAGATTTGTTACGGTGAAGGAGATGCTCGTGAGAAGGTGAAGGGTTTGGTGGCCGTGGCCTTTACTCGGAACTGTCCCGGCATTCGCCTTAGTGCAGGAGAACCAAAAACCATGGAAAAACCATTCTCAGGACAGCCTACGGTTGGGGCCAACCGTGAGGTCCAGCCCTGCCCCGTCTCCCGAATGCAGAGGCGTAGATCCACGATAGATCCCTGGCTACTTGAGGGCCGAGACAAACTCTGCATCTACCGACCAAACTGCCACCTAGGCGATAGTTCGAAATGCACATCATTGCAGACTGATGAGCATCATCGGCAAGAAGCCTCGTCTATAATTTCAGTCCTTTACTCACATGGAGTTCATAGTCATACGTATAAAGGGAATATGGTCACATTGTACGAAATTCTCAAAATACAACTGTTGTACCTGCACACGAAGGAGGAGAGAACAAAACAATCGACCCATTAAACATCGCTCATACTCTCGCCATCTGTTGACACTTCTCGATACTACACAGATGCCAATAGAATGAATTCAGCGGACTTGACAAGAGCACTGAGCGTAGAATTTATTTCTCACTTCGCTACCGCTGAAATAATACACAGATATAGGAACGAGTTATTTGAAATCGTTCTACCATTAAATTTCGGCGTTCATTTAACCCTCGAAATATCTATCTCCTTTTAAAAGTAGTCAGTCTATGCGTTCTTCCTCGGGGCTGAACCGTTGCACATTATGACACTGATGTTTAGAATACACTGCAATGCTCAACATGAAGGCGACAAGCAATGACAATGTACTTATTAGGGAATGAGAAAAAAATGACTTTTCTTTATAAATAATGTAGTACTCCTGGAGACCCTCGTTCCATTACCGGCTCTGCCACGAAATTTGAAAAGTGGCACGAGGGCTGGAACGGGGTCCACTCAGCCTCGGGAGGTCAACTGCGTAGAGGGGCTTCCACTCACCCATCAGCCATTCTCAAAGTGGTTTTCCGTGGTTTCCCACTTCACTTCCAGGTAAATGTCGGGATCATATCCAACTTAAGGCGACGGCCGCTTCCTTCCCTCTTCCTTGCCCATACCTTCCAAACTTCCCCATAAGGCCCCCGTTCAGCATAGCAGGTGAGGCCACCTGGGCTAGGTACTGGTCCTCCTACACAGTTGTATCTCCAGATTCAAAGTTTCACGGTCCAGGGCACTGCCCGTGAGGCGGTAGAGGAGGGATCCTTCGCTGAGTCCGAGGGAAAAACCAACCCCGTATAGTAAACAGATTAAGAAAGAAATAGAAAGAACGTGTGTGAAAAGCTCGTATTAAATTCGAAACTTCTCCGCAGTGCTCATTTGGTATGACGCTGTTGAAGGCGATTCGTTTTGGACTGTTGTATGTAGCTTTCTCAAGAGTACTATCTATCTAGGTATTCTGCCTTATGGCAGGTATTATCATGGGATGAACCTCTTCCACTGTTGCCTGTCCTGCGCCAAGTTTTTCATGTCCGAATATTTATTTCCTTGGATATTGTCCAACATTTGATATTTTTCCTTCCTTTTCCTCGTTTGCCTTTCACCATTCCTTCTATTCCTTCTTTCAGTAAACAGTCCCTCCTCAAACAATGTCCGATCCAGTTCATTTTTCTCCTACTAATGGTTTGTACGCAGATCCATAGACGTTGAAGTACAACTCCGAGCTACATGTGCACTCAATATGGTTTGTAAGGCAATACTGCAATACCTGTTTTGATTCCATTCGAATCCCGTATAAAAGCGGAAAATTGTAACTCTTGTTCATAAGGTAAGAATCCAATTACAATGTCCAATTACTTTATAGATGGTAATTTCGAGTAGCATACATATCAAACGCGAAGAAATATACTGCTTCCTAAATTCATATAATGTTGGGATATCCAGATCAACCTGTCAAAGCCAGGAATCTGATTTGTTGGATACGCTCAGCAGGTCCTTCAGTGTATCTCTAAATGCACGCACGGAGCATTCTAAGGGTACATAGTTCACAGTTTGCACTTCTTCTGAACACAGAGAGCAAGATGAGGTTCTCAACTCCACATCTTCCCCAGCTGGTTCGGATACGACTCAGAATGCTTCTGTGACGTCTGGGAAATTGTAATCCAGGAGATCGCTCGCAGATTTCAAGATAATGTGGTAGTTTGTTCTGCTGAAGTCAGTCATATTTCTAAGCTTTCGAAATGTTCAAGGAGCTCATCCGTAGATCAAATGTTGTACATAAAGACGGTAATCTTGATTCTAATCGCTTGTTTGAGAGTATAGTCACATCCATGTGCATTAGTAATAAGGGATTGTCCTAAATACAGTCCGGATGTTTACGTATTTATACATTACAATACTAACATACTGAAGCGAGTAACAAGTATAGCCTAGCTCGCACAACAGTTCTGCTATGAGATCTGCATACATATTAGGGGCCTGGACTATTAGAACTCCAAGAAGTTATGCAACTCTCGCTACACTAAGAAAGACAGGGCTAGCACCAGCCAAATTAGTTTGCATTCTAACCTATTACTGCATAAACATCTGACATCTGACTCTACAATTTATCTTGAATGTTCAACAATGGTGAATAAAATATACAAGATTTTATGAAACTGTAGAATTCACGAGTGTCCCCATATAGCAAACATCCATGCAATTAAATAAATTCAGTTTTCGCAATCGTAAAATTTACCAGTGATTACCCCCAGCGTGGCTTGGTCTCATTGGTTGGAAACAGTACCTCTCCTAAACAGTGGCCGTCTGGTATTTCGCACACTGTTACACTGGTGTCACTTCCATGTCAGCTTCAGCAAGTTAATAGAGAATCCTAGTGTCGTCGAGTAAACTATACCCGTAATATAAAATGAAGCATTTTGAAAGTTAGAACTAAAGGGAGGAGCGATGCCACATTCCTGCATTCCTTTCTCCTTCCCTTTACTTCTGGATCGCTTGTTTGTTCGTTATAAGTGCGTTCTCTGATACGTAACTGAGAAGTGAGAGGTTTGGAACACGAGTTGTCCAGCACGCTTATCTCCATGGTAATCGCACTGGGTCCGCCCACGTTTCCATGGCAACACCTACTCCCTTCTCGCCACCCAGGCAGGCAGTAACCGGACATCTCGCTACAGTAAGAACTGTCAGAACGCATCTTTAAGTATTACGACCCTAGCCTATAGCTAATGGTGGGCAGATGATGAAGAAACCAAACTTGATGATGATGATGATGATGATGATGATGCTTTTGTTTAAAGGGGCCTAACATCTAGGTCATCGGTCGCTAGTAGTATGAAATGAGACCAAATTTCATCCACTGTCTAGATGATGATGATGAAGAAGAATTAAGTGATAAATGCGAATTTAAAATAATCAGCGGACCCAACTCCCGATACTGAAAGTTAAAAATAGTTCCAAAATATATCCACTGGGTAGAATTCAAAAATATGACGATGAATAATGATTATGAAATAAAATCAGTGGATCCGACCCACAATGCCCCACCTTCCCAGAAACTATATTGAAAAATTAGTATTACTAACCGAAGGACTGCTTACAAAGCACAATTCTGAATCGATGATTCTTGTTGTCCAAAGGCTAGTGAAGTAGACTATGGTATTTCTCAAGCTCCAGCACTAATCAAGAGTAGCGGACTCACGGTGTTCCAAACGTCATGGAACTACTCACAAGTATTTTACATCGCACAGGTAACGCAGACCTATGGTGTTTCTCACATAATGGTGCCACTCGAGGCAACGCAAACCCATGGTGTCCCTCACATAGTGGGAATCACAGGCAACGCAGACCCACAGTGTCGCTCATATAGTGGAACTAAACACGAATTAATTTTTTTTATTTCGTGTGGCTATTTCTAGCCGAGTGCAGCCCTTGTAAGGCAGACCCTCCGATGAGGGTGGACGGCATCTGCCATGTGTAGGGAACTGGGTGTTATTGTGGTGGAGGATAGTGTTATGTGTGGGGTGTGAGTTGCAGGGATTTTGAGGCCAGCACAAACACCCAGCCCCCGGACCACTGGAATTAACCAATCAAGGTTAACATCCCAGACCCGGCCGGGAATCTAACCCGGGACCCTCTGAACCGAAAGCCAGTACGCTGACCATTAAGCCAACGAGTCGGACGGAAACATGGGTAGTGTAAACCTAGAGTGACCCAGCTACTGTTGCTACTAATCACAATCCTATTGTGTAACCTAACATAGTGGTACAACTCCCAAGTGTTTTCTCGCACTAATAACAATTAGTTTCATGGTTCTAATTCAATCATCACTTGGTCGCCCCTTTTAATCGCCTCTTACGACAGGCAGAGGATACCGTGGGTGAAACCAAACTCTAGGCCGTGGAGACAACGTAGTTCAGGTGTACCTCCTCAGCTCAGGCAAAGAACAAACTTTTAAAATCAGACTAAAGTAGATGTGCACGTAGTTTCTTTTATGAAACAGTGGTAGAGTTTCAAATCCAAAGAACGTAGGTTCAAACCCAGCAGAAGGAGTCGGATTACTGAACGACGGAAAGAGTAAATTTATCACGACGTTGCATGTAAAAAGCATACCTGGTATCACATTTTTAATTTACGCGACAAAGTTTGTTTTGTCCGAGCACCGCAAAAGAGTGGGCAAACGTGATGTGCAAGCAACCTATATGACGTCAAATGGGAGTGCCTGCACACGATATCTGAAACTATGGGATAACAGTCATCTCACTTTTAGTTATTGTGTTGAGACGGTGAGCATGGGGAGCATTGTAAGTAGCTAGGTTTTAATATAAGGAATGATCTTCATAGCAGTAATCATACTAATGAGAGCCGGGCTGAGTGGCTCAGACGGTTAAGGCGCTGGCCTTCTAACCCCAACTTGGCAGGTTCGATCCTGGCTCAGTCCGGTGGTATTTGAAGGTGCTCAAATACGACAGTCCCGTGTCGGTAGATTTTCTGGTACGTTAAAGAACTCCTGCGGGACTAAATTCCGGTACCTCGGCGTCTCCGAAGACCTTAAAAAGTAGTTAGTGGGACGTAAAGCAAATAACAGTATATTATTATCATACTAATGAGGTTGTAAAGAAAGGACACAGATTTCTTCACGTGTTTATGAGGGTATTGAGGGGTTGAAGCAAGTATGTAAATGACAGGGCATATACGTCTCTGATAAAACACCAATTAGAGTATGGTTCCTGTTTATGGAACCTTTTCCAGGACTACTTGGTTCGAGAACTGGAAAAGATCCAAAGGAAATCAGCTCGATCTGTACTGGGTGATCTCATACGAAAGAGTAGTGTTACGCAAATATTGCATTGGGAGTAAGGAGAGGATCTGCTCGACTAAGCAGTATGTTCCGAGCTGTCTGTGGAGAGATGGCATGGAATGACGGATAAGTCTGAGTAAACCTTTTAATAGTAGGAAAGGTGATCACTTGAAGATAAAGTTGAAATTCAAGAGAAAACATTCGGACAAACACTGATTTAAATAGTGAGGAGTAATGTTTGGAATACATTACCAATGGAAATGTTCGATAAATATACAAGTTGTGTGAAAACATTCGAGAAAAGGTACGAAGAACATCTATCAACTTGCTGTTTCATATTTCGAAGAAAGATATCTCCTCACAGATACATCAGTCACTCGTTTGATCATCGGAGCAAGACGCACTATCCCGAAGCTTTTTGTAAACTTCTATTAGCGATTCGGACTTTCATTACTATCATAGCAATTAGTGCATTGAAAGATTCACCTCCATTTTTAAGAAACGCCCACATGGACAATCAAGAAACCTCTTGTTTCTTTCTTTGATTGTTAATCATCGTTCTTTTTTATTATGAAATTTCTATAAAATATAAGTTCATTCGTAAGGTACTGCCTGCCTCTGTGACTGCCTCTAGATGCTGTATTAGAATTTAAATAAAAAAATAAAAATAGTGAATCTGCCACATAGGCGAGAGCCCTAAGGGCAGATCATTGCTTTCCTGGTAGTTTACGAACGTTTCACAAAATAATATTTCTCGTTGTGCTAACTCGAAATTTTATTCATTCGTACATAAATTTAAAATTATTTTATCATGATTCTTTCACGATGTTGCAATTTTCATAATCATGCTTCTATTTTGCGTACTCACGGTGAGAGAACGTCTTTTCTCAATCTCCACAAAGGCAACGCTGTAACAGTTACTTAGAACCGCGGCTTTTCCAGTAAGACTACTTTATCCTTCTCTCGTTCTGCAAATAACGACTAAGACGTCATAAAGTAAGCTGGTAATCTCATTTTCCTGGGACATTAAGACTGGATAATTACGCGGTTAGTATCGGGATCTTGTGAGAGAGAACTGGGAAATTAAGACATGAATGATGTCCCGGTCCGAGTCTGGGATGAGGGTTGATTATTGCGTTCCCGCTCGACTGTAAAGTAGTCCTCAGCGTCAACAGCGATGATGAGTTCACTTCTATTTTATATAGCTGCAGGGGGCTATGCAATTCAGCCACTGTACACACTCTGCGGCCAGGGAGTCGAGATCAATATCCAGGGTGTTAAATTTGAAAGCTGACGTATTGTGTACAGGGTGTTCAAGAAATGTTGGAATTAATCGGGGCATGTATAGTAAAAACAGGTCACCTATTGCAAGGAAAGGATGCTGCTTAGATGAAAGAATCTAAGTATGGGAATTAAAAACACATTTATTAAGTGTTATATCTGGAGTGTGGTCTTTCATGGCTCAGAAACGTGTACTATTGATCCATGCGATAAGAAAGGTCTGGAGGCTTTGAGATATGGTGCTGGAGGACGATGGAAAATATCATGGGCAGAAATACTCATAAATGAAAAAATTAGAATAGCTGAGAAAAGGACTTTATTATCAACAATAATAAAGAGAAGAGACCAATTAATTGACCATATCCAGAGGCTTAATAGGAAATTTTATGGAAGGAATGATTCAAGGCAAGAGACGAACAGTTAGTTAGCAACGTTTTATTTTACCTGGCAAGATTAAGGCCTTCATGCCTTTTCTTCCATCTAACCAGGAACTGAAATGACATATACTATATTGTATTATTTTACAATAATTAGATTTAATACAAATTAAATTAATAATAACAAAAGGATAATGGGAGCCTCCGTGGCTCAGACGGCAGCGCGTCGGCCTCTCACCGCTGGATACCGTGGTTCAAATCCCGGTGACTCCGTGTGAGATTTGTGCTGGACAAAGCGGAGGCGGGACAGGCTTCTCTCCAGGTACTCCGGTTTTCACTGTCATCTTTCATTCCAGCAACACTCTCCATTATCCCATTGTAATAACAGCCTATATATGTTTCATTCATTACATCCCTGACCCGGTCAATGACTGGAAAACAGGTTGTAGGTTTTAATTTTCACAAAGATGATGTGGGATGAGATTAAATTGGAATGAAATAAATTAGATATAATAAAAGGATAAATTCTTACAACTAATATCCTACATGTAAAAAAGACGTAGTACATATACTTTGATAACATTTGAAAAACAAATCGGGTTAGAATTTCAGACTAATCTTATACCAGGACATCCAAAACACCAGAATGGTTGTGAGTAGTAGCATCAGGTTTACGGATGAACCTTACTGGTGGATAAAATATATCAAAAGTGCTTCCTTGAAAGTGCGAATAGCGCCTAACCCTGGTTAAATGGTTATCGTGCAGGCCTTTGGTCACAGGGGTCCCGGGTTCGATTCCCGGCAGGGCCGGGAATTTTAACCATAATTGGTTCATTTCTCTGGCACGGGGGCTGGGTGTATGTGTCATCATCATTCCATCCTCATCACGACACGCAGATCGCCTACGGGAGTAAAACCAAAAGACCTGCATCTGGCGAGCCGAAATTGTCCTCGGACCCTCCCGGCACTAAAAGCCATACGCTATTTCATTTCATTTATACTTTCGGGAAGGAGGTTCCAATCACGGCAGACAATTAGTGTGAATGATTTATCGTAGATGGCAGTTCTATGGGTAGGTAAAACAAGGATGGAATTATTAGTAGACCTGCTGTTAAGACTGCGATAAGAAGAGAGGTCTTTGAAATATGAAGTAAGGTAAAATGGCTGTGAAGAATGAAGGATTTTATGGAGATGGCATAGAGTATGCACAGTGCGAGGGATTTCTAGTTGGGGCCAAGATAGGTGGTTTTATGAAGGAGTTACATGGTCATAGTACCGAAGATTGAGGAAGACCTAGGCTGCAATATTCTAGACAGATCATAGAAGATGTAGAAGTGGTTTAGTGAAGAGAAATGAATAAATTAACAGATTATAGAGAGAAGAGTTACTACCACCAAACTTCGGATTAAGAATTTAAAAGAAAATTCTTTCTCGAAAATTATTTTTAGTACATTCCAAAACAACACACAACGTTCCTATGTGGGACGTTTCTGGTAACACTCCACTGTTCCAGGTTATGGGGCCCACACCAGGACTACCCGATTCCAGAACTGGAAAAGATCCAACCTAAAGCAGCATGATTTGTTCCGACTGATTTCCGACAAGGGAGTAGTGTTGCAAACTTTGGGTAATGGTATTCAAGCTTCAGTATCACTAACAACACCACTAGATCAGCTCTAGTACCAGCAATGATGTTGTTGTTGTTGTTGTTGTTGTTGTTGTTGTTGTTGTTGTTGTTGTTGTTGTTGTTGTTGTTGTTGTTGTTGTTGTTGTTGTTGTTTAAGTCATCAGTCTAAAGACTGGTTTGATGCGGCTTTCCATGCCACCGTCCCCTGTGCTAAACTTTTCAATTCTACGTAACTGCTACATCCTACATCTGCTCTAATCTGCTTGTTATATTCATACCCCGGTCTACCCCCACCGTTCTTATCGCCTACAATCCCCTCAAAAACCAAAGAAATCGCAGCAGGTCAGATCGAATGTGACAGCATTACAGATGATCTTTCTTTGGTGTCCACGGTTTCGTTCACCAAACATGCCAACCCCACAGCACAGCGGTGACCCGCCAGTACTTTTTCTAATTCTTATGAGGATTTATGATTGAAATATTTCATTTTTGAGCCAAAAACAGTTCTTTGTTCTATTCGTGAAAATATAGTACATTCCTTCCTCTATCAGATAGTGTTAAAAATTAAGTCGTTCCGCAATTCTTAAAGCCCTTAGTGTCCTTTTAGAAGTAGAGTGCTATGTTTCTAAGGTCTAGGACTCGCTCTGAAGCACCACAACCTTGTGGCTTGGCGGGATTTTTCTCAAAGGTACATGTACTTAAATTTGTAATGGGTTTTAAAACCCCTTAAATTTGAATTTGAATTTAGATGTTCAGTGATTGGATTAATAGTGTGGTTAATATCGGTTTTTATTAAATTTAGAATAAAATTTTAAAAGTTTCTGGACATAATATTTTTTTGCTATTTTGTTTTACGTCGTACCGACACAGGTATGTCTTATGGCGACGATGGAAGAGGAAAGGCCTAGGAAGTGGAGGGAAGTGGCCGTAGCCTTAATGAAGGTATAGCCCCGGCATTTGCCATGTGTGAAAATGGGAAACCACGGAAAACCATCTTCAGGGCAGTCTACAGTGGGGTTCGAACCCACTATCTCCCGATTACTGGGTACTGGCCACACGTAAGCGACTGCAGCTATCGAGCTCGGTCATAATAATATTTGTCTGATACTAAAACCCATTACTATTTCTACAGACATTAGGTAAATTTGGAAAAACATTCAGCTCGATAAAAACCGAAACTGTTACGCAAAGGACTTTCTTTGCTTATTTGCACCTAAATTCAAAATCTAAATATGGTAAAAATCGGATAAAACTGCAGAAGTTTCAAAATTCAGTCCTAAATCCCCTTAAGAAGTTTGTGGGGAAATGCTCGGAGAAGAACACCACACTTGTAGAGAAATTCTCCTGAAGCCCCTATCTACACAATAAGTGTGCCTCATTATCCTCCCTATTCACTGGACTTGGTCCCAGTGGACTTCTCTATTCGCTCCGAAATGATGAAGATTTCAACGAAGAGAAGTGACCACACTGGAACACCTAAAGATGTACTTCCAAAGTTCGTATATTTTCTAAGAGACATAGTACTTTTTAGATAGAATTCCTATCATTTACACACTGACCATTAACTGAATATCCCGCGTAGTGGCATCGTACAATGATTGAACAAAATGCACGGCAATACACATAATAACATTCTGTAGCTCTCAAAATTCCCCTCTCCCCTCCTTGTGAAGCTGGTTGCGGCTCGCTGGGATGCGGGCGGAAGCATTAAAGTACATTACCATGGCAACGATGTTTCGCGCTAGGATTTACAGAGCACAGAAACTCGGTCGTAAATTTTGTGGCTTTTATACGTACATTCATTTAGAAAGCCTCTTCATAAGCTTAAGATATTGTATGCAGAAACTTCAAACGTTCGCACCCATTTAATGAGTTACATTTTCAGAGTGTTTGCATATAAGTTCTTAATGCTTGCAATATTAAGTTCATGCAATTACTGATACCTCTCCAGTGTACCATTCCTTTATCCCTGATCCTTTTAAACACAATTTTAATTTACAAAGGACGAACTATGAAAGAGCACAGTTCTATCTTATACGATTATATTATTAATTTAACCCCTATATTCTTTTCCCAGCATATTGCATATTACAGATACATGAATAGAAGAAAGTAATCTAGATAAGCTATTACAGTCAAAGAAGGCGACTTTATCAACATTCAGGTAGTAATATTAGATGACAGCAGAATTGATTGGTGGTAAATTTAAGTTCAGGAGTTACGCAAGACTGAAAGCATTCAGTCAAGGTATTAACGATCTTATTTAGTGACAGACAGGGGTGAAATGAACAGACTGGAAACAATTTATGCAGTCTTAAATGCGAATTGTATATTGCGGTTGTAAAATATTAAGACGTATTGTTTACAGAAGAATGAAAAACCAAATTAAAGCTGAGTTGGGAAAAAGAACAGTTTAGGATCAGAAGAATATAAAGAATATGTGAAGCATCCTGACATAACATCTGATCTCAGAGGATCAAAGTAAGAAAGACAACCCTACGTGCATGGCTTTCGTATATGTAGAATGTTTTGATTGGATGGGAGAAGAAGAGAATCAATAAGTGTGTCCTGCTATAAAATGTCCGGAACAAAACTGTTAAATTATTTGGGCTACCTTGAACCATAATGCCCTTCTGATTAATTTTATCCAAGGGAAGATCGTAGATAACATAAGACGTGAGACTTCAAGGATAAAGTAATTCAGTAGAGGACAAGAACCTATGGTTGCATCGACAAGGAACTGACTGGCTGGCTGGGGTTCAAGCTTCATATTGTACCATTCAAAATTGCAGAATTGGTGTATAATTATCAATCATTTTAATCATAGGCTTTAAATTAAGCTTGAAATTCAGTTAATTATAGCAAATCTTTCAAAATATCATTAAATCTTAAATTTCATAACTTAATCAATTTTATGTTAATTTCAAATTTCATTTTTCATTTAAAAATAGTTGGGGTGTATTGAAAGTATGCTCCGAAGGGTTATGGGGTAGAATACGTTTTTGTTGTCAAATTTATTTTTGTTTGTTATGATGTTTGTGACAGTGTCCTTAATATCTCTGCCAAGTACTTTTGAAAAAACATTGATTTTGTATTTCTGATGTATAAAGAACAATGTAGACTTATTTCCAATCTGAAAGTGGGGATACTCAAAATGTTTAAAAATGACTTTCCAAAGATTAAGAAATCGATATTACGTCACCGTTCCTATTATTTTTATGCAGTAATAGGTTATTATTAGGAAGTATCATCTAGCCAGCTGTCTCATAATGTAGGGCTGTACTCCTACTGTTTATGCAAACCTCACTGCATAATCGTTGTGCAGGCAAGCGTGCACTTGTCTTATTCTGCAGGTAGTACAAAAAATATAATGTGATATAGTAACTGACCCAATTACTAATTAATTACTCTTATTTGAGATTTAATATTTCTTTTATGTATTCCTACGTGTGAATCATTACTAATGAATTGCTGCATACACTTGGTGCGCTGGATACATTCACAGCCCATCAATACGCATCGTTGCCAGGACATTGCAATTCTGTGCTCTGTTACTATGGCGACCAACTCAATCGGTCTTTCGAATTCTGTGGTGCAGCAGTATTCCAAACAGTTGGACAATGTATTTCCCAATGCACGGGACGTTTCACCAGTACGTGTTATGTGAGAACTGTGGAGTGTGGAATGCTTTGAGTGATACATTACCCTGATTAAAGTAACAAGCACCGGAGCGTTGAGGATCCTAGACTAAAACAATCTAACAGTCCAAAAACATTTAGTAACGACATCTCTTTTATTATCAACCTCACGGCAAACGCCACCCATTCACATCGGTGTATCTGCATTACAAGGGCTGCGCTAGACTATAAAATTCATATTAAGAAAATTCACGATTGAAATTTGGAATTTCTACAATTTATCACATCGAAATTTATAACACAAGCATATATTGACAAGGTGTAGCACCACAGAAACTTAACGGTTGATTAGTTAATTTGTTGCAAAGTTATTAAAGCATATCTTTATTTTTATATGTTGTCTGGAAAATGCTATTTCGTGCTATAATTTGGCAGACTTGTCAAAAATACTAATACACTTAATAATAACTCTGGGTTTTGTGGTCAGTTATAAACCGTTGGAGATATATGTTACTCAGGTTTTCATTATTCATATAACAGGCAAAAATCTCGTTTGGTACTATTTTAGGTCCAAAAGTATGAAGGTAATATTCAAATTACAGTAACGTTCAGAACTACTTTTAATTACTGTACATATTGAAACATTATTAGAAAATTTCAGGTGAATCTGATTATGTCGCAAGGAGAATTTGCTACATGGCAAAGAACTGAAAATATATTAAAATTGTCATTGAAAGTTTTCAGAAAGATACTTGCTTAAAAAACTGCCTCAGGCTCTAAGAAGTTACTCCCTCAGACGTTTGTCCTCTTTATGCACAGCCTAGGCCTACTACAAGGTAAATATTGCAGCGGGATTATTGAAATAGTAGTCCGAAAGAACTTCTAAGCCAATATTATCTGATATCGTGAGAGAGTGGTGCGTGAGCTTTGCTCTTTAAAGTGGTCGTAGTGATGAGTATTGTTTCAAGAGGAGTACAACTAGGCAACCATCCTCCATATAATACAAATCAAAGAGAAAAACTGGAAAGTGTCCGACACTTCGGTAAATGAAGGTATCGGTCAAAGAAAGACAAGGGCCACGAAGGTCGGAGAAATGAAGGACTCCCTAGCCCTCGGAAACCTAACAGCGTCGGGGCATGAAAAGAACAAGAGTTGACCAAGGGAGGTCAGACAGGATAGATGAAAGTGAGGAGCCAAGCACAAGTAAGTGGAAGCAATGCCAGGACTCAGCTAAAGGCCCCGTGGCCGCCAGCCCACGCTCCAAAGTGCAGAGAAAACTTATTCCCCTTTTATTCGCCTCATACGACAGGCAGAGTATGCGGTGGGTGTTATTCTACCGCCCCCACCCACAAGGGGTTTGCTCTTTAAACGCCTTCCCGGTTCTCTTTTTAATCCCGAATTTAGAAATTTAAAATGGCGTTAGAGCAAAACTGATGACGGGATTTGAAAGAGGAAGAATTGGGGTATTTTAAGGCTAAAATAGAAAATTCGACGTTTTGATCAAAATGGCAAATTTTCAGTCATGTCTGCCCTTAAATAATTATGAATATTATTTTTATTATCATGTTCCATTTACTTTTATTTTGTCTGGTTTAAAATGCAAACAAAGTTGGTTATTAGGAACTGTCGTCTAACACGTTCTTCTGCAATGTAGTGGAAGTAAGATACATCCTAGGGGTTTTGAGTGGCCATACCCCTAATCGTTATGCAAACCTCATAGCATAACCGTTGTGCAGGGAAGAGGATACATGCTACTCGCTTCTGTAAGTTTCCATTCTAAGGTTTTACGGGTCCGGCTCCATGGCTAAATGGTTAGCGTGCTGGCCTTTGTTCGCTGGGGTCCCCAGTTCGTTTCCCGGCCGCGTCGAGGATTTTAACTTCGTCTCGTCAATTTCCTCGTCTCGGGGGCTGGGCGTTTCTGTTCGTCATAAATGTATAAGACCAATAATTCATCTAAGTCGATTCATAATTAATAATCAGAAATATACAAAATTTTAGCTGGCTAAATGGTCGTTAAGACCAAAAGCCCAAATTTTAAATTAAAAAAGGTATTATTAACTAAAAATTCGGGCTCTATTTATGCCTCGTCGCGCAATGTCTTTTGTGAAACTTTTCCAAGGTTTGACAGCTCAAAGAACAATATCAACACTAGAAACGGATACAAAATGAATATATTTTCACTACTTCTAATCTTCAGTGTTCATTAATTTCTGTTGCTATCTAGACTTCTTACAGCCCACGCTATTTTATACTGTAGACTGAGAATTACGTCCAATTATGCCAGAAATTAGGTTACGAGCGAAAAGCACAGAAGTGGGACGCACTCTTTTTCTTCGTTTCGCGTCACCACATTAGTGCAGTGGAACAATTCTGGCGAAGACGAGGGAACTTTTATTAGGAGTGAAGAACGTGGGGAATGCTTTTGGAATGTGACATGTCCACTGTGGGTCCAAGTATAAATACGCATTTGTAAGCTCGGGAACGCACAAGGACGTAATCAACAGCATGGAAAGTTGTCTATGGAATTCCTGATATTGTATTTCTCAGCCATAATACTATGAAGTTCCCGGTTTTAGTACAGGATGACCAATATAGATGTGATTAGTTTCAATCAAAGTAGATCGTACGATGAAGCCTCCGTGACTCAGGCAGCAGCGCGTCGGCCTCTCACCGCTGGGTTACTTGGTTCAAATTCCGGTCACTCCACGTGAGATTTTTGCTGGACAAAGGCGAGGCGGCACAGGATTTTCACCGGGTACTCCAGTTTTCCCTGTCATCTTTCATTCCAGCAACACTCTCCACTATCATTTCATTTCATCTGTTGGTCATTAATCATTGCTCTAGAGGAGTGCGACAGGCTTCGGCAGCCGGCACAATTCCTCTCCTCGCCACAAGATGGGGGCTTCATTCATTCCTTCCCTGACCCGGTCGAATCACTGGAAAACAGTTTGTAGATTTTCATTCATTTTTATAGATACTGCGATAGATTTGTAACTTGAAAAATCATTGTGGCGTCAGGAGGGCAATACAATCAAAACCATAAGTGAGTCGGATGTATGCCCTTGTCTTCCTCGGATATCCTAAAGCTAATAACAAAGATTTCCAGAATTAGGGCCGTCTATGAAATAAGATTATAAATTTATAAATTCCTTTTATTAAATTGTAATGTGTTAACTTTAATGATTTTGAAAGGAAATTTATCTTGAAGACATACAAAAGTTTATTGATTCTATAAAAAATTATGGTGAATTACTCTTAAAGGCACCTGGACTTGAACCCCGCATGTTTAAAGGCCTGAACAGGAATGTATTCGTTGCGAAACAACCAAAGGTTTGTCACTTTTCAACACCAAATCGCTCAAGATGCATGCATATCCCTTCGTTCATTAGTAGAGGTGCAGATCGCAACGAAAACAAATCTATGCCTGATTTAGTTACAATTTTCATTGGAGACATTGCCTTATGAATGGACTCTGAATATTTTATGCAGTAATAGGTTAGCACGCTCTTCCGTAATGTAACGAGTGGAACATAAATTCTAGGAGTTATTATGTGTCTTAACCCTAACGCTTATGCAAACCTCATAGCACAACCGTTGTGCAGGCAAGTGTATACTTGTTCCTCGCTCCAGGAACTTTAGCAAAAATCGTTTGCTATTTCTAAAGGCATCTCTGCTGCCATTATCTTGTTATTTGTTGGATTTTTCTTGGATTGAATTTTATGGGGGTTCAGTTCAACACGTGTGTTCTTAGTGACAGTGAGGTCAAGTTGGCTAGCAGATGTTCTCTGACTTCTGATAGCAGAGGAATTACAATATATTTTAAAACTTAATTTCCAGTTATAGTTTATGGTTGGTGTCTGTAACATATCTGTTGCTTGCTCACATGGCTTATACTGTACTCCATAGATTATATTAGCTACGGTATCGTTTGTTCACACGTATTCCTTTAGTGAAACGGATGCTGACAGTTTATTATTATTATTCCAGCAGTTCCCGATACTTCCAAGCATGTCGATGCAGGCTCCACAGAATCCGAATGCTTGTATGCCTTACTCAAGGTAACGGTGGATTTGCTATCACCTGCCGTAGAAGCTTCTGCCTGTTTATTGGAGCTGGCGATGTTTCTCACCGACCAAATTATTACCAAGTTTGTGAGTCTTGGAGAGAGAACTCGGTGTTCAGCACAGGTTGGCATTTCCTCCATACCTCATGCTTCGGTTTTCCCGCCGGTACTCGGGTGGCTGATTGCAGTGGTTTCCCACTGGGCGATGGGTGCGCCACGTCCCTACGCCAGATATTATTATTATTATTATTATTATTATTATTATTATTATTATTATTATTATTACTATTATTATTATTATTACTATTATTATTATCATCATCAATAATAATAATAATAATAATAATAGTCGTATGGCCTCAGCTACCTTGTGCAGACATTTCGATTTAACGCCATCTGGCTGTCTGCTCGTCAATTTCGACGTTCCGTTTTACTCTAGGTCCGCTAGATGGCAGACAGAGTAAACCGGATCTCTCTTGGGCGTCTATGGCTGAGATTTAATTAATTTTGTCGGGTAAATACCAAATGTATCACCAGAGATCTTTTACATGCCGACATCGTACGACATGGAGTGTCGAATGGACTTTTTCCTGCCCTTCAAAAATCCGACTACCTCTGCCGGGTTTGAACCCGCTATCTTGGGATTCGGTGGCCGACACTCTACCACGGATCCACAGAGGCAACTATTATTATTATTATTATTATTATTATTATTATTATTATTATTATTATTATTATTATTATTATTACCGTATTTTGGTGGATCAGCAGAGGTGAGAGAAGGTGCGGGCTGGAATGGGTCTAACTACAAGTCCGAAAGATGGATTTAAAATTTAAATAAAGGTTATATTTTCAACTGATAACAAGATTTAACAATTTTCACTAGGTGAAATAACAAAGCAAAATCAGGTACAATGCAACTTTACAAACGAAACCACAAGTTAAGGGGTCTTTACAATTCTGGGCTACGAGCCCCAAAGTTTAACAATTCCTGAGCTCTCAGCTCACAACCACATATCACCAAAGGGCAGAAATTCCCTCAATACAATGGAGCACTTGCACCCAGTAATCAAAATGTCACGCCTCGCCGAGGCACCTTTCAAAATACCAGAAAGAGCTGATTCGCTCTCACTCTTTCAAGCCTATTCAAGGCCATACCATACATTGCGATCGCTTGCCACAACTTACAAGAATTAAACAGGGGTATCTCGTACCCAATCTACTGGGCCTTCTCAGGACGGAAAACAAAAACGGGTTAATTTAATGGCCCAAAATAAAGATTGAATGGAGGCGAGTACTTGCACTCCTACATGAAAGCTTGTTAGAACCTAAGTGGCGCTAAGCCGATACACAGGGGCTATTCCCACACTATATAGGTGACTTGTATAAGAAAATTTTAACACATTAGGAAAGATTAGAAAATCATTTACGAAAACATAGTCACATCAAATCAAAATGAAGCGGAGCTCGAGAGGGTAAATCACTCTCTATCCCCGATTTACATTTAAAGTAATAAAAAAATGTTTACATAAGCCGGCACTAAGTTACATTTTTGAACAGGTAGGATACTTTGAAAAGGTTTAGAACCTTCCCCGGGGGTTAAACTGCTGAGCAAGAAAGAAATAAAAATGTTAAAAGGCCATTACCTTAGCTGAAGAGCTGCTGCTCGAAGGAAGAGGCGCAACTCGCCCCCTGCTATACTTCCATACACTAAACTAGATGTTGTTGAAGTGGCGACGAGCCGAGAAAATCAGCAGTTTTTAAACCCTGGTGGAAGATTCGAGACCTTTCATGAATAATAAAGACACACCCACTCAACTTTATTGGGTAGCTAAGAGTTACACATGGAAATTCGAAGAAGAAACCTCTGATAGGTGGAAAATTAATTACAGAAATTACTGATTGGCTAAGTTCAAAACAGGCGGAAAGAAAGCTTAATATTGCCAACCCACAAATGAAAGAACAAAATTTAGTAAAGACCAAAACTTATAAATACAAAATTTCAACAACAAAAGTTCCTTCACTTCGCACCAGGGTGCATGATCATAGTTTTTTGGGTAGAGACATCCGTGAGAGAATGTCCACACTTCTTGATAATTAGTACACAAAAACAATTCGGAATTAACACAGTGACATCTTCAGATAAATGGTTGAATTAATTCAGTTTATAAGGTTCAGAGTTTCTCCAGTAGAGGAGTAATTTAAGGCGGAAAATTCAAATGTGCGGCGTATAGGTGTACCAACCGGTACAATTATTATTATTATTATTATTATTATTATTATTATTATTATTATTATTATTATTATTTTCCGTTAGGGTCTTCTGCGGACTACGTGCCAATCTCAATGGTGTTGTTCCCTCTTCTTCCCCGAATACTCCTTCACCTACTCACCATGTCGCCTTCTACTTTCCTCGGATAATTTTCAGCCTGTTTACTTTCCTTTCTGACCTTGGATCCTTCCATTTTTCTAAATAATCCCCCTCTCTCTCTCGCTCTCTCTCTGTTGCTTCTTCTTCTTCTTCTTCTCTAAGGAGCGCGCATGAACATATTTAGCAGATGAATTTGCTCTGTTCCCTTCCCGGAATCTCTTCCTCCTTTCGTTGAGTTTTTCCCCCCTTTCACCCAATCATTCAGCGGTGGTGCTCATGTTGTCGTTTTTACTGCAAAACGATGTTTGCTCACCAACGTTCTAAATTTATACCTGTTCCATATACCTTCACCCGTTATGCCGGTTCCTTGAAGGTCTTTTTCAACATAGATCATCCAATTATTCTTGACTAAGTCATGAGGCATAAGTAGATACCATTCCAGTAAATCGTTCATTGTCCACTCTCTGAATATGTCGATAAAATTTCAATTGTATTTTTTAATAGTGCTTAACATTTTCTCAGAATGCTGGTATAACTGAGGAGACCTTTTTCTTATCCACACTCCTTCCATGCATACTGAGCCAACGATTTTCCTAAGGATTTGCCTTTCTTGCTTTAAAAAAATGTATTTGATGATTTGCCTCAAATGATCAAGGCGTATAATGTTTCGGAAATATTAATGACGATGATGATGATGATAATAATAATAATATTAATAATAATAATAATAATAATAACAATAATAATTATCACGTAGCTGTTAGATTATATTCGGGAGATGGGGGTTCGAAACCCCACAGTCGGTATCAGAGAAGATATTTTTTCTTTCCATATTCTTAATTTTCCATGTTTTTGCGGTATGTGGTGACTGTAAATATTAGGGCACTGAGTAGGTGTACCTTGCTTTGTCTTCTAGCAATTGTTTCATGAATGAAACCTTACATGATTGTATGATAATACAGTAATTGAATCAGTTCTGACAAAGAAGGTAATTTTGCAGGTTTTGTTTGGAGCCACTCCGCTCAACATAAGCTACCTCTTTTGTTCGCCCCTCCAAACGCGCTCAGAAGATGAAATTGTTTCGAGGTCGACCTCTGGATTCCTTCTTACTTACCACAATATTCTCTTTAGTTATTTTATGAATGGCTTTATCATGTCTTAATCTACGTCCAAACAATTCAGTCTTCTAGTTCGTTATTTCCCTGGGGAAACACCTCCTCTCTTTTCTTACTACCTTCCAGGATTTCTTCCCTCCCTTTCTTTTCTACACAAGTGATTCTTAGCATTACAGTTTAAACGCTTCGATTTTTCTTGATAATTATGCATGGTCTTATAAATTCCACCTGTTAAATGAATCATCAATCCAGTAGGCATTTCTTGCTTCACAAAACAAAGGGTATGATCTGGCTGGGTCGATAGGGATGATTGACTACAAGTCAGATTTTCACCAAGCGATCTCACTAATCGGTTTCGGTCACACTGCTGTTATCTTGCATTTGGGAGATAGGAAGATCGAACCCACTCTGGCAGCAGGCCTGAAGATGATTTTCCTTGTTTTCCCATTTTAACTTCAGGAACATTTTTGGCCGAGAGGTAAACTTCAAGACACTTACCAACCAATCAGTGTTAAATAATGAACACCTGCAGCTGGTTGCCGATCTATTTTGTAACTCTCCATGTTTCGCAGCCGTATAGAAGAATCAAATTTACATTGCTGTTGAAGAGGCGGAGGTTAGTCTTCCTGGAGATGTTTCTATTCTACCACATGGGGCAGAGCTGGACAAATGCACCATTTGCCTTCCGGATACGGCTTCGAATATCTTCCTCTGATCCCCCAACAGTATTATTATACAATCTTCCTACAATATCCGCAGGTTTTCCAGGACAAGCCCACCAGAGATCACTAGAAAATAGATGCCAGAGCCATCTAACCATCGGAAAAGAAAGTTTCATAAAGTCTTAGAAGTTCTTAATCACTGTCAGAGATGGCCATAATGGATACGGCGCACAGTTTAAATAGCCTGGGAAGTTGTACTCCTGCTACACCTGAACAACAATAATAGATACACGAGATAGTATGAAGGCAAAAGAGGGAGACAAGTCAAACATTTATCTGAGGTCTGCAAGATTCCTTAATATCATGATAGAATTCTTGACGGTAGTAATGGTGATATTATAGATGTAATCTCTATTCATCTTAAAGGTACTACAAAAGTTGACAACAAAATTAGGTATGGTTCCTCGAGCACCCAATATCAAGCCGTTTATAGAGATCCGCACCGTGCTCTTCTGGCTGGTTTCGTTGGTCTCAAATCTAATTATTGGATCAGTGATGAAACCTTCAGAGCTTAAAAGCAACAATGCCAATGCGTCGGTTGCTTCCTTAGTTGGAGAGACTGTGTACTTCTGCATAGACATTATATCCTTGTTAACTATCATTGATCTGGCTACATTATGGCGTCAAATGCATAGTAAATCACGATGTGGACAGTCTCCCAGGACATGTGATTAAGTCTATACTTCCAACGTAGAGAAAGGTATGAACTCTATCAATTTCCTATCCATTGACTGTTCACCTGGTCATGACAGAATTAATCCTCATCTCTTTTGTACTGTTTGTGTTGATCATGAGACCTACACATTTCACTTCATTCTGCAACCTACACAGTTTTTCCTCTATGTCGCGGTACGGCTGTGGCATAAGGCAAATGTCGTCTGCGAAGTCTAGAACATTAAACGTGTATCCCAAACCCCAGTGAATAACACTCTTCCGTCCTCCCATTACCCTTTTCATTATGCTACCCAGGACCAACAGGAACAGAGTGGGGGAATTAACATTCCCCTGTCTTTCTCCACGTTTGCCGTTTATCTTTTCTCTTAGTTTCTGTGGCGTGAAAATGGCAACTAATGTTTATCTGGCATTATGGAATTGTAACATGAAAACATCTACGAGTATTTATTTATCTATTTATATATTTTTTATTTATTTATATATTTATTCATTTATTTATTCATTTATTTATTCATTTATTTATTTATTTATTCATTTTTATTCATTCATTCATTTATTTATTCATTCATTCATTCATTCATTTACTTATTTATTTATTTACTTATATATTTATTTATTTATTTATTTATTTATTTATTTATTTATTTATTTATTTATTTATTTATTTATTTATTTATTTATTTATTTATTTATTTATTTATTTATTTATTTATTTGGCATGTCTACTTGTGTATCGAGATGTTATCTAACAGAATAGTTCGAATTTTATGAAAACAGGAGTAAAGCTAAAACAGACACAATGACATTAGCGAAGTCAAAACCGATCTGAAATAGGCAGCAATTACAACAGGAGATGTCCAAAATCGGGTAATTTTCAGATCCAAAATTCAAATATGGCAGGGTGACCGGGAGAAAACAACTTGGTCTGAAGACAGAAAGGGATCCCACATTATACATTTGCAATCTGTAGGGGCCGGATTTTTTGGCAGTTATAGGTTAGAATGCAAACTTACGGAAGTGCGTAACAAATATAGGCTACCCTGCATAACGGTTATTGAATGAGGTTTGCATAAATATTAGACGTTTCGCCCATCAGAACCCATAGAATTTATGTTTCTCTCACTACATTTCGGAAGAGTGGCCTAGGCGACGCTTCCTAATAAGCAATTTAATTCGCACTTTAACTTATTACTGCAAAATACGTGGTGTCCAGTGATCAGTGTTGTGTGTAAGACTGAAATTAAGCTCCAATGATACGTGTATTTCTCAACGTACTGTTCCGTTACGTTCCTCTTTAAACTCTGCTATTTCTTTCAAATGCCTGTGGTTACAGTCTACTGGGTTTGTTTGTCGAGCTATTTGGTCTCAGCTATTTACACGGCTTCCTATTACTGTTCTCATTCTGTCGACTCGCCTGACAACATCCGTCTAAACTTCCTCTTCTACTTTAATTAAAGGAACCAAATGGATTATCGAATGTTCACGTATACACGTCCTTCCTTCCGCGATATTGACAGGAAACTCTATAGCCTATGTCTCAGCTTCTATGCAGTAAGAGCTAAATATATGCTACAGTGTATAATTAATAATCGTACTAACACCTATACAATTTACACGGTCCGACAGAAAGTATTTGGACTTCTACACCTGTGTTTTCCAGTTCACATTTCGCAGTTGTTTCATCACGAACACTGGGGGTTGTCTATAAGATGTTGGAATGTCTCCAGGGGAATAGCACACCATTATATCTAGAGCTCTGTAGCCAGCTTAGTTAGTGATGTGTGCCTTTGGGGTATGAAGGGAACTCGCCAGTTTAATTCAACCCCAGAAGTTCGATAGGATTGAGGTCGGAGTTCTGAACAGGCTTGTCTACTTTTGGTCAACAATCCACTCACAAACAGATCCCGATTTATGTCAGTGAGCGTTACCATAACGAAACACACAGTAACCCTATTCGAAATGGTGTACTACCGTAAACAACAATCATATAGTCAAAACGTCGTATTTCCTGTCGCCTTCGTAATGATCTGCAACACTGGTGTGACTTGCTGGAGTGTTTCCAGATGCTTCTGTTTTGTACAAGTCCTTTCAGATCTTGTAAGGACATATTCATTGCAAGTTCGATAATATATATATCCATCTCATTGCCGGCCGTTATGTAAATCAGACAGAGAAACAATAAAAACGTTCCGCTGGTTCATGATCTCTCTGACTGTCCGTGTATATAACTGTGAATCGTAAATCAACTTATCAGAGACGATTTGTTATCTAACAGTGCGTATTGTAATTAGAGTACAGTAAGGTGTCATTTTCCATACAATTTTGAGTACAGACGGAAGGCAATAACGTCATTGCATGAAGTAAAAAGTATTTATTTACTTTTGCCAGAGGTCATGGTGATCGAAACGAACAGAGAGGAAAACTAGGAGCGCGAGAGCAGGTAGGTTATGACGTTAAGAAACAAGTAAATTACAATTAATACAATCGATATTCCAATGTTATAGGTAAAGAAAGGTTTCAGATATGTGACGCAGTGATAATGGTAACTTCTCCAACTGAATCCTCATACTTTGAGCATTTCATCCCATGAAAGGTGAACACGTTGAATAATTTAAAAGATTCTGATTTCCCTTTATTCTAAACAGACAGAATAAAATTTCAGGCAGGGAATTTCAAAAATTCACGACAAATTTACGAAGTTATATTTTTATGTGAGCAAAAATTCGTTATTTCTGAGTTATCAGTCTCTCTTTGAAAATATGCCACTGAAAGTCGGTTAAGTGTTGGACTTTGTGCACGACGATGCCTCAGCACATTTTAGTCCTAGCGCCCATAATGATCACTGAATATGTAGAAATGGGCCTCCTCACTCACCTGATCTTAACTTGAACGTTTTGCCGCAAACTAGTGTTGAAACGTATTGTAACAGTAAATTTGGTACTTCGGTAGAGATGAGACGCAGGGCGTGTACCAGTCGCTGAAGTGCACACAGAGGGAGAGGGCTTGTTAACAGAAATCTTAAAAACTTGTGTTTCAGAGTTTATTAAAAAATTTAAATTAATATCACCTCTGTACAGCATATACAGTCGAAAACGTTCCTTGACCTATGGCTGGCGATGTCCTTGGATTCCGGCAGCTCCACATTCCATAGCGACGAACCACCATTCGTCCCCCGATGGAAGTTCTAGAAGATCTATTCGGTGCTTTGAAGATCCATGGCGTCGAGGTAGTCCTTGTAAATAGTGAACATAAATGAACATCGTTCAGCTCTGGGGCGAGTTAGTGCAACGGCTGCTTCTGCACAGATGATAGAGTGTTTATAAATGCTTTTGACAAAGTCCAAACACAAATGTCTCGGTGAAATGTCACTTAACTTTATCACGTGTCAAGTGAAAGAAACATTCACAAAGTAAAGTCCACTCGGAACTGATTGTCCAGTTTAAAGTTATTTAAAGTTGCACCTATTACAACGTGAAGTAATGTCACATTACTTAGTTCATTGAAGCACTGTTCAATTTAAATGAAATAAAGATGTTCCGCTCGTGAATCAAACTCGTTCACGTGTTGAAACCAAAAGACGAAATTAACTGTGTACTGACAGTCCTTGGTTTGACTGTTCATAAACTAAATGTGCACAGAATTGAAATACACTGTTCATTAGAGTAGAAATGCACTGTTCATTAAAATAGAGATGCGCTGTTCACACCTGCACAGTTTAAAAATGTCGACACAATTTACGGATTGGTAATTTAAATTTGGATTAAACACAGTTTATAACTTAAAGTATCGAGTCCTCGGCAAGGAGCAATCAGTTTTAAGTCCATCAACTTTCAATTTCGAACACTCGAAGATGTTTGCGGGTCTTGGACACTCGTATAGAGTAACAGTCAATAAATAATGTCCACAATTCACCTCACGTCCTATCGGAGTAAAAGGTTGTCACAATATAAGGAAATCTGAATAAGTCCACATTCAGCATGACTATATTAAAGTCCACGAACTTGAAACTTAGCAGCGGCTTCACGTTCGGTTACCGCACCCGCGAACTGACTGCGCGAATACGACAGTCTAGTGTGCTTATAGAAATCCCGGCCGCAAACTGGTATCACATTCTGCAGCGCACTGCTGCTCACTATAACAAGCTGTAACACACACTGATCTGCTGAGCGAAGCAGCACGTATTTATATTTGATCCGAAACTCGTAGAACATTCTGCATCAATCCAGGCTGTGTAGTGCAGCGAGGCAGGCTGTGACGTCACCCGCTCACTACGTCACACGCGCGCAGCTGTTGCTCGCTGCCCGGTCAGTTCTTCGTAAGCGGACCGGAGCATAACACGTAAGTTTAAGATTTTCATAACGGGGGCTTAGTCTGTACCGCCGTTACCGGTACATCTCCCCCTCCACCTGGGGAAAAGAAAATTCGATAGGATTTTCTTTTAATGATATTCTCTCCTGAAATATTTCTTTAGGTTGGCTGCATTGTAAATGCCCTCGATGCTTCCATCCAATTTCTTAATTTTGTATGCCCCGTTCTCGAGAACCTCTGCAATCCTATATGGTCCTACATAAGGTGGGCAAAACTTTGCATAAATGCGAAATTCGGGATGCGAAACAGCTGGTTTTCTTATCAGAACATAATCATTGACCCTAAGTGGTTGTCGAAACGCGCGGTTTCGGTATCGGTTCTCTCTGATTCTAGCAGCGTGTCTGAGCTTCTCCCTTGTTGCTTCCACGCGAGTCTGATGAGTAATTGCTGGATCTTGAGGTGATGGTAATACTTGGTCCCATGGCCTGTCAGGCATGACATCTCTATGTACAGTCATGGGGATGTCCTGCGTAGACTCATGAACAGTTGAATTTACACATTGCTGCATCACGGGTAAGACTTCGATCCATTTCCAGTGTTGAGTTCTGCAATACAAACGGCAAAACCTTGCAATCTCGCGCATGATTCTCTCAGCGGGATTAGCCTCTGGGTGTCGAATAGAATTCATAATGTGTTTTATACCGAGTTCTTCAAGTACTGTTTGGAACTCCATAGATGTAAATTGGGGTCCATGATCGGTGAGTAGGAACTCCGGTTTTCCCATCTCTGGAATAATGTTTTTCTTGATCCTTCGGAGGATGTTTCCAGCATTAGCCTTCTGTATGGGCAGTAGCATCGTATACTTAGAGAAGACATCTACTGCCACCACAATGTGTCTGTTGCCGCGGTTCGCCTTGGGGAGCGGCCCGTATAGGTCTAAAGCCAATATTTCACCAGGTTTTTCGGGAAGAAGTGGCTTTGGAAACTCCCTCAACAATCTATTATTAGGCTTAGTTCGTTGGCAGACATCACAAGTTCGGAGAGTGTTTCTGATATCACGTCTTATGTACTCCCAAGTGAACTTTTCCTTTATGATCATCATTACTTTATCCGTGCCGGCATGTCCAGATATTGAATGACAGTGCCAGATAATGTTGGACCTTAAGCGCGGAGGAGCATAAATTCGGCGTTTGGTTTTGGCATGATCAAGATACTTATACAGTAGTCCATCATGAAAGCAAAAAGATTGAGCCAACATTGAGATGCGAAAATAGTCATCGTCATTTGCAGGAATCAAACCCTTAAAAAATCTAATCAATTCTCGGGATTTCCTATCTCTCCCCTGTGCTTGAGGTAAGTACTGTAATTTCCTAAGAAATTCCTCATCTTCGTTGCTCATGACTTCTATGTGATGACTAGTGACGACATCGACTGGATTGCGGCTTAAAGCATCAGCTAGGATGTTCTTTCTTCCTGGTCTGTGAATAACAGTTATGTTGAACTGCTGAATAAAAAGTGCCCACCGGGTTACTCTCTCGCTAGTTAGATCAGAAGACATGATAAATGTGAGGGCTTTGTGATCCGTGTAGATGGTCACGGGATACCCATATATAATCTTCCTCCAGTACAACAAGGAATATACAATAGCAAGAGCCTCAAGTTCCGTAATAGTATAGGACCTCTCATGTGGTCTCAACTTCCTGCTCATGAATGAAATAAAGATGCGGACATCAGGCTTCTCAGGATCGATTTGGTATAGCGCTGCGCCGATGCCTACGGAGCTGGCGTCGCACTCAAGGCAAAAGGGCCATTGAAAGTTAGGATATGCTAACTGTACGCTTCCCTGAAGCATCTTCTTTGTTTCGGAAAAAGCCTCCTCGCATTCTTTTGACCATTTCCACTTATTATTTTTCTTGAGCAGCAGCTGCAAGGGTGCTACCGTTTTGGTGTAATCTGGGCAATGCTGTGCAAAGAACTGACATAGTCCCAGAAATTGTCTCACATGTTTAATTTTTGTGGGTTTCGGGAAATCCAAAATACTTTGAATCTTGGCCGGATTAGGCCTGATCCCGTCTCCACTAATGAGGTGACCCAAGAACAGTACCTCTGTCTTAAAAAACTGGCTTTTACAGGCATTTATCTTAAAATTTTTGGTTTTGAGTTCGTCGAGTACCTTATTAACGTCTTCAATGTGTTGCTCTAAGGACTCCGAAGCTATCAGGATATCATCAACATAAATCGTTGCGATTTTTTTAACCTCATCGGATAATTGATTCTCAAGAGCCCTGATGAGAACTGCCCCTGAATTCTTCATCCCGAAAGGGAGACGTTTGAATGCATATGTAATGTTTTCAAAAATGAAACCTGTAAATTTCCTGCTATCCTCTGCCAATAAAATGTGAAAGTAAGATGACGTCATGTCCATAGTAGAGAAGAGCTTCATGCCTCTAAATTTCCGGATGACATCCCTGAGTGAAGGTGGGTGGTCATGTTCCAATACAAGTCTGTCATTGAGCATGCGCGCGTCTAGGCACAAACGCAGACTGCCATTCGGTTTTTTTACAATAGCCAAGGGATTTAGATACGGAGTGACACATTTAGAAATGATACCATTATTTTCCATTTCCTTTATCACAGTCCTGGCTTGCTCTCGGTACTTCTCAGGAACTGGATAGGGCCGTTTTTTATAAGGCGAGGTGTCCTTAACATTCAATTGGTATTCAAAATCTCTAATAACGCCGGGTTTGTCATCAAAAACTTCAGGGAATTTCTCAAATATTTGTCGAGTTGCTTCTGCCACGCGGGAATCGAACTCTGGGCTTTCAGCCGCACTGGTGAGAAATATGAAGTGATCACGACCTTCGTCGAACACATCCTCAACAATGGGCACTTCCTGGCCCTCGACGGGTCCCTCTTGACCGGGTCTACCCTCTTCGCAATCTCTTTCATCGGCAGGCAAAGCATCGCTCCTCTTGCCTCCGGTTTCTATGAATGGGGTACCCAGACCTTGGCACTTCAAATTATTACCGTCTACCAGCTGCAACTCTACAGAGTCGATATTAAAAAATCGTATGACGTTGGCAGGATAATCAATGATTCCCCCATACTTGGCTAGGAAATCTGACCCTAAGATGACGTTGAATTTCATCGGCGAAATAACTAGGAATATATGCTCGAACTGGACACCTTCAATGTCAAATGTAACAAAAGCTTGAAATTTACATTTGATATGCCTGTCCGGTACTATCCCTTTAATTTTAATCTGCGCGACTGGTATCAATAACATGTCTTCTCCTCCCTTCAACATTTCAATTAACCTCTCAGACATTAATGAAGCCTGAGCTCCAGAATCGATTAAGGCAGTTACGTAAAGGGTATCCAAAGTAATATTAATAACTGGAAGACTTCGCTGGGCCTTCGGTGTTGTAGGAGTGGGATCTTCATACAAGAGATCTGAGTCATCCAAGTACCAGTAATTAATATTAGTGACACAAATTATTTCCCCTCTACTACGGTTTTCAGGCAATCTTATTGTTGTGTTGTCGAAGTTTTTTTTTAATTGCGCCTGTCGATTCAAGGTTGGTCGCAGGCGTCGTGTTCTGTCTTCTGGCATGCTCTTGATATTCTAAAGAGGTAGCGCCAGGTAATCCTTCATCCCGGTTTCGATTCTGGATATATTCGCGAGTTTCTCTCCATCTTCTTTCGATCTCGGCTCTCGGTGAATCTCTATCTCGAGTAAGTGATTCGGTAGGTTTCTTCCATGTTTGATTACGTCTATAAGGCGTACTTTGCCTGTATGGACGTCTCCTGAATCGTTGGAAATGAGATAACGGATCTCTCCGTGGTTCTACTTCCTCACGGGGTTCGGGATTCGATCTCGGCGGGTTATTAACTTCGACATGGTTAGTTGCAACCTCTTTCGTCTTAGTAACCCTAGGTAGATTTTGTGTATGGGCAGTGTCAAGTTTCCTTAATAAATCATCAAGTTGTTCTAGGACTTGAACATTGGCTGCCACAAGAATTTCTTGTACATGCGCCGGAAATTGTAAAGTTATTACCTGTATTAACTCCTGTTCTGGCAAAGGAGGATCAAAGAATTGCATCTTCTTTAATTGGGAAATGAGAAAATCAGAATATCGTGAAGAATTAATAGCTGTGTTGTATCTCCTAGAGTATAATTGTAACTTAATCAAGTGTTGAATTTCCGAATTCCAAAACCTCTTCGACAAGGCTTCCTTGAATTCATCATAGGTTTTAATGTTAAATTTAAATGCTGTGTACCAATTTAGTGCTTTCCCTTCCAATAATCTAGAAGCTATCCTCAATTGATGATCGGATCGTACTTTATTCTCTTGAAAATACTCTTCGATATTGAGAAGGAATTCTTTCGCTGTGTACTCTTCCTTTCCGGAAAATTTTGCAGGTTTATCGTCTGAAAATTTTAAGACAGTGGACATGCTAGAAGTATCTCCGCTAGACCCTTGACACTGGTGTGTAGACACCTCCTTTTCCACCTGAGAGATTCTATTATCAATCGTCTCTATTTTTCCTTGCAATTCGACCTTGATAGTCTTAACTTGTCCACGGAGGGAGTTTTCCACACTCTGGACTTCCTTTTCGAGTTCCTGCTTCACTTCATTTACGTCGCGGCCTATGCGAATGATTTGAGTATGTGCGCTATCTAATTGGTTTTTCACATGCTTATCTGTTTCCTCCTGCTTTGTTTTAAGTAAATTAACCTCATTACTTATTTTCAGGACCTGCTCACCTGATGAGCTAAACTGAGCACTGTCCCTGCATTGCAGGAGGCCATAGCCCTTAGGGGATTCATACGGCTAATTTATTTACTTATTTTCTGAAAGTTAGTCTTAAAAGATTCATGGATGTTATCCTGAATAGAGGCTATTCTTGCTTGTGCCTGTGATAACTGACCATGAGATTCTTTGAATTCTGCCTTTAAGCTTTCAACTTCCTTGATCAATTGATGTGAGGTAGGAAAAGAAGCTTTTAAGTCTTCAACTATTTGTAGTTTAAGGTCCTGTTTTACAGTTTCTAAGTCACGGGTGAGGCGTTCGTTTATTTCCGTAAACTTAGAATTAATTTTCGCATTAGTTTCTGAAAATCGTTTTTCAATCTCGGAACCAGCTTTAGTAAGCCTATTTTCCAAATTAGCATTAACTTCGGTAAACTTGGTATTAATTATTTTAGTTACTTGTGTGATACGACTTTCTAAGTTGGCTGTAGTTGCGGCATTGGCCTCATCAATACGAGTGTTAATCTCAGTAACACGAGTACCTAATTGAGCCTCTGATTTGGCAATACGTTCATTTAAGCTAATCTTAAGAGCTTCAATAGCAGCTAAAATATTTTCCATTTTGACGGTAATGTATTTAAACCAAGCAACAAGAAAATCATAAATCACTTGAAAAGAATTCAGATATCACCATTATTGTCCAATGGTTAAAAGTTCATGTTCAAAGTCATTCAAAGAGAAAAATTTCCAAGACATTTAACACACAAAAATGATCCCATATCATTAATAACACTTCTTATAAAAGAGAAGTTAAATCTTGTTAGAGAGTTCACTGTAATATTAATAGTTATTCCACATAAAGCACTGGAAATGTATCTGAATTAAATTACTAAGTCACACGATTTTAGTGCGATTTTGTCTATCACTGCACTTCTTAATTATTACTAGTACTTCAAAATTGAGTTTAGAATGGTTAAGTGTCAATGTAATGTCTACTGCACTCATAATTAAGTTCTGATATTGCTGAAGCGCTAATTTCTAATTTTACTGCACTCCAAAATCGGCCCCGATACGACTGGGGCGCCAATTTCTACCCCTCTCCTCTGTAACAGTAAATTTGGTACTTCGGTAGAGATGAGACGCAGGGCGTGTACCAGTCGCTGAAGTGCACACAGAGGGAGAGGGCTTGTTAACAGAAATCTTAAAAACTTGTGTTTCAGAGTTTATTAAAAAATTTAAATTAATATCACCTCTGTACAGCATATACAGTCGAAAACGTTCCTTGACCTATGGCTGGCGATGTCCTTGGATTCCGGCAGCTCCACATTCCATAGCGACGAACCACCATTCGTCCCCCGATGGAAGTTCTAGAAGATCTATTCGGTGCTTTGAAGATCCATGGCGTCGAGGTAGTCCTTGTAAATGGTGAACATAAATGAACATCGTTCAGCTCTGGGGCGAGTTAGTGCAACGGCTGCTTCTGCACAGATGATAGAGTGTTTATAAATGCTTTTGACAAAGTCCAAACACAAATGTCTCGGTGAAATGTCACTTAACTTTATCACGTGTCAAGTGAAAGAAACATTCACAAAGTAAAGTCCACTCGGAACTGATTGTCCAGTTTAAAGTTATTTAAAGTTGCACCTATTACAACGTGAAGTAATGTCACATTACTTAGTTCATTGAAGCACTGTTCAATTTAAATGAAATAAAGATGTTCCGCTCGTGAATCAAACTCGTTCACGTGTTGAAACCAAAAGACGAAATTAACTGTGTACTGACAGTCCTTGGTTTGACTGTTCATAAACTAAATGTGCGCAGAATTGAAATACACTGTTCATTAGAGTAGAAATGCACTGTTCATTAAAATAGAGATGCGCTGTTCACACCTGCACAGTTTAAAAATGTCGACACAATTTACGGATTGGTAATTTAAATTTGGATTAAACACAGTTTATAACTTAAAGTATCGAGTCCTCGGCAAGGAGCAATCAGTTTTAAGTCCATCAACTTTCAATTTCGAACACTCGAAGATGTTTGCGGGTCTTGGACACTCGTATAGAGTAACAGTCAATAAATAATGTCCACAATTCACCTCACGTCCTATCGGAGTAAAAGGTTGTCACAATATAAGGAAATCTGAATAAGTCCACATTCAGCATGACTATATTAAAGTCCACGAACTTGAAACTTAGCAGCGGCTTCACGTTCGGTTACCGCACCCGCGAACTGACTGCGCGAATACGACAGTCTAGTGTGCTTATAGAAATCCCGGCCGCAAACTGGTATCACATTCTGCAGCGCACTGCTGCTCACTATAACAAGCTGTAACACACACTGATCTGCTGAGCGAAGCAGCACGTATTTATATTTGATCCGAAACTCGTAGAACATTCTGCATCAATCCAGGCTGTGTAGTGCAGCGAGGCAGGCTGTGACGTCACCCGCTCACTACGTCACACGCGCGCAGCTGTTGCTCGCTGCCCGGTCAGTTCTTCGTAAGCGGACCGGAGCATAACACGTAAGTTTAAGATTTTCATAACGGGGGCTTAGTCTGTACCGCCGTTACCGGTACAGTATGTCACAAAATATCATGCTATTTTGAAACGCCGACATTAACAATGTCGTCATTGTAATTATGTGGTGGGGGCAATCGTCCGTTAAAACGCCTGAATGGTATGCATGGCCACTTAACGGCGTCGACGTACAAGTTGCCGGCTTAACTCCTAGCTATTCCAGTGCAAGGACAGCTGTATTGTCACTGCTGTATAGCGGGTTGTAGTCACCACGCTGAATATCACTGATGTATGGATTACAATGGGAAAGGACTTGGACGTCACAAAAAATATATCGTTTCAAAGAAGAACTCTTCAGCTACAATGTGACAACAAACAGCAATATCCGCGACGTTACCCGCCAAACCAGTGTGGCCGCCAAATAATATCCCTTTTTGGCATTACTGCGTTCGAGGGTAATCGTTATAATTTCAGAACTATCGTTCCGATTTCGAAAAACAAAGTGTTGTTAAGGAAGTCTATATATGGCCCTAAGAAAGGTGAAGACGTTGTCGATGGTCGTGCCTTTCAAAAGAATTCGTAATCGGATGTTTTCGCTTGCATTGTTGTGGTTTAAACTTCGACATTACGAAAATATTTCGAAAATTTCACAAAACAGTTTTCATAGAGTCTTCTGACGCTAAAGATTTGTCTCCAACTGAAAGGATTTGAGCCATTTTTTAGGTTATTTTATATTCCTCCAAATGACACTTTGTTTTCCGAAATTGATACGACGGTTCCAAAATTATAACGATTGCTCTCGAGCGTGGTACTGCCAAAATTGGCTTTTACTTACCAGACAACTTGTTTTGACGAGTGACGTGACGGAATTACTTTGGTATCAAACTGTAGTTTAAGAGGATTTTCTCGTTACAACAATATATTTCAACCAAATGTTTCAACAGCTGTGTTGTGGAAATCAGTAAAGTGTTTTGGCATTACCAAAGGACGACACGACGTCAAATACAATACCCTGCACATTAAACGTAACACGTATGCAGGAAGCTCTAGATGTGAATTACGCAAAGACGCGAACAGACAGAGAAAACTTCTGCTTCCGACTAATTACGCACTCACAAGTAAGATTTGCAAAAAATCGGATAAAATCAACGGCGAAAGGAAATGTCAGTATAGGAATAGAGATGATAAAAGTATTCTGTACATGATATTACCTGCACTAATTAGCATATTTAACTCTTCCCTTGTAGACAGCATATTTCCTGCAGCATGGAACGCGGGCATTGTACGTCCTGTAAGAAACGTAGCTTCCCCTTCTGAGGTATCTGATTACAGAGCCACAACTTACTCGACCCATTAAATCTGGTTTTCGCCAAATACGCATTACTACAACGGTACAGCTGGAGGTCACACATTACATTAGACAAGCAATGAACAGTAAGCAAATGACAGTTTTGGTATTTCTAGAATTTAGCAAAGTATTAGACTCTGTTGACATTGACATGTTGTTATCTAAATCGTTTCCCTCCATTTCTCGTACGGTGCCCTCCTTTGGTTGCCTTCCTATCTGCTTGACCATCGTCAGTATGTTTCAGATTGGATAAACAAATCAACTTGGTGGTCAGTGCAGTGTGGTGTACTTCAAGGGTCGATATTAGGACCCCTCATTTTCCTATTTATGTAAATGATGTTTCCTAAAAGCTAATGCACTGTACATTTCTGCCGATTATGTACAAATTTAACTCCATACGTCTACAGCTCAAATATTTTCGGCCTTGGAAAAATCAATCAGGATCTAACATCATTTCTTTCTTGTCTTTCAAGTACGGTTTTACATTAAACTAAATCAAAACGAAATTCATTATCCTCGGATATCCTAAGTTAGTCACGACGATTAATCGACCCGAGATTCCATTTATAATGTTATGGAATACTAACATATCATTCATGTCATTAGTAAAAGTCCTAAGCGTTAAATTCGATGATAAATGGACAACGCATGTTACGAACATCACCCACAAAATATTCTACGCATTGCATATAGTGAACGGGTGCATACACTTATTTCCTGAAGGACATAAAAAATAATGCCGGTAGAAGCTCGACTGCTGTGACACGATTTATAGAGACGCTGTGCGTCAGAGAGACAAGTCTCTAAATATAGTGTGTGCATGGCATCAAAAGTTGATGGCATTACTGGACGACACGGTTCAGCAACTCCATCTGCAGCGCACCGTATCGATAAGCTGGATTACGTGGCCTACTGTAGGCGAGACAGGCATTCAGGAAATCCCTGGAGATGGATTAGAAGTTCATTTATTTTCTACTAGACGTCACCACTTCAAGCGGACTGCAGTTCTGCTCTAGGGATCAGCTCTGTATGTGAAGGGAAAACATTCTCCTTGGGGGAAAGAGAGCGAACTTATTCTCTGTATTTACATACGGCTCTTCTGTCTCGAGGCCAATATCATAGACAGATACAGGATGAAATTATCGGACGGAAACACTAAGATTCAGAGACAGTCGGGGTTGGGTAGATAGTGATAGTGATTTCTGGTTCAGGGGAATAAATAATGGGATGGTAAGTGGCACTCTCCCTCGTAAGACATCGACCTTCGAAAATTCCATTCTGTGAAATAGAAAAGGAAATAGTAATGCAGATTCTGATGGTCTCTCTGCAAATCATTCACTTCCCTGTATACGTGAGAACATGGTTAATATTCATCCCCTCCACCCCTTTCCTTAACAATTATAAAGTTCCACTTTTTCTTGTTTTTAAATTCTAGTGAAATTGTAACCTGGGTGTATTCCGATCCTAATGGTTACCCTCATTAGAGGACAGATGATTACTTCTTTAATAAATCTCTCGCTCTTAAAATGTGATTCCTAAGTCAATGCAGAAACTTTGGGGATGTAATATAGAGGTAAAATTAAGACTGAAATGTTATATACAACCTTTCCTAAAACTCTATTATTTCGAAGTTATGCAATATGAAACACACTCCTTCCAAACTTTAAAGATCACAAATTCAACGCAAACTACTGTACACACAGTACAGCACATACAGTTCAAAGTGACGTGCCTGCATTCGTTCTTGGAATGATATAGACCTCGTTCAAACGTACTTATAGTGAAGAAGCCCTTTCTTGTCGGAATCATCTGTCCGTGGTGGGGGTGTACAAACTTTTACAGTACTGTAGTCGAAACTCAATATAAAAAACTCCTTAATAAAATAATTGAACATAATGAAGAGTAAATTCAACAGGGAAATTTACAAGATTTTATTTGATGCCCCATGCATTGTAGCGATGTTAGAATTATCTTCCACAAGCAACGCGATGATTGCTTTTAATGTGGATCAGATTTGGAGTGGGTGACTATACGGAATTAGCGTGGAAAGAAAACCGACAGTGTGGTCGCTAGGCAAGCTGTGTTCGCCATCTTCTTCCTCAGGCTATTACACTGTCTTCCATATACAGTAAGTGCAAATGGCGCCGTGTTTAAACTAGTTTACACTGTTTTTGACTGGCGTTTCGTCTAGTTCACGGTAAAGCCCCCTACACCAGGTAAGGTCACCGAAGGCAGCAGATTTCTTCTCGAAATACATATCTTGATAATATCTTTGAGCATTAAAGTGTGTGCTGAATCAGCGGCCATTTTGTTGGATGTAGATCTTGATAGGTGGATCTATCTTCTGACATGACATGGGAATGTTGTGTGTTGGATCAGCTGCCATATTGTTGGACGTAGGTCTTCATAGGTGGATCTATCTTCTGACATGACATGGGAATGGTGTGTGCTGGATCATCTGCCATATTGTTGGACGTAGATCTTGATAGGTGGATCTATCTTCTGACATGACATGGGAATGTTGTGTGCTGGATAAGCTGCCATATTGTTGGACGTAGATCTTGATAGGTGGATCTATCTTCTGACATGACATGGGAATGGTGTGTGCTGGATCATCTACCATATTGTTGGACGTAGGTCTTCACAGGCAGCGCTATATTATGACATGGCATGGGAATGTTGTATACTGGATCAGCTGCGATATTGTTGGACGTAGATTTTGATAGGTGGATCTATCTTCTGACATGACATGGGAATGTTGTGTGTTGGATCAGCTGCCATATTGTTGGACGTAGATCTTGATAGGTAGTGCTATCTTGTGACATGATATGGGAATGTCGTATACTGGATCAGCTGCCATATTGTTGGACGTAGATCTTGATAGGTAGTGCTATCTTGTGACATGACATGGGAATGCTGTGTGTTGGATCAGCTGCCATATTGTTGGACGTAGATCTCGATAGGTAGTGCTATCTTGTGACATGACATGAAAATGTCGTATACTGGATCAGCTGCCATATTGTTGGACGTAGATCTCGATAGGTAGTGCTATCTTGTGACATAACATGAAAATGTCGTATACTGTATCAGCTGCCTTATTGTTGGACGTAGATCTTGATAGGTAGTGCTATCTTGTGACATGACATGGGAATGTTGTGTATTGGATCAGCTGCCATATTGTTGGAGGCAGTTCTTGATAGGTAGTGCTATCCTGTGACATGACATGGGAATGTCGTATACTGGGTCGGCTGCCTTATTGTTGGACGTAGATAACGACGCTACATATTTCTTTCGACTTATAGGAACTCCTTATCTCCACTGTGGGTGGAGTGGACGGATGAATTTGTTGTAGGTAATTTCGATGTTCGATGCAAATACTTGTGTACTATATTCGCTTCTCAAAAAACGTAGCATTACTAATGATTGACAATGAATTTCAAATTCATCTCTGCTATAAAAGCACGGAACCATAAACAGATTTTTACACAAGCTACAGAAAGTTACCACTAAGGACCGGATTTTCCAAAAATGCATATTTTGTGGCATTATTGGATTTACCGCATATTCTAAACATATCAGCATATTTCTCCTTCTCTTGGTCTTCATCTTTCCAACGAGAGTTTCCATATCGCTGTAGCTTTACGTTTGGGAGCAGCCAGTGTTCAGCTTGTGGTACCTACGTTGATCAATGTGGCCTCCATGGCCTTTCCTGTGTGTAAAGTTAAGGCAGACACATCCGCCACTCCACTATAAATGATATCATCTTGTGGAGTCTGGTTTCAGTGGAAGTCCTTCCTATACGAGAGCCCACTGACTGCTGCCGTTCAGACGGAATGACACTTGTGCCATGGAAAAGGGGTATATCTCTCTTGTAAACCGACACATTCGCCCAGTCCAATCTTCCCCTTTCGTCAAATGAGTTTTGGTGCAGCCGCGAATAGGAAAAATGCTAAAGGAAGAAAATTCAGGGATTTGTTGGACAAATTCTTCTTCTTGCCAGTCGCCATTGAATCGAGTGGTACCTGGGGCAAGGATGGCCTTAATTTTATCAAAGAGTTTGGCCAATGGATTGTTCGGATTTCCCAAGATACGCGATAGCTTTAATGCGTGGCAATGTCACATCCATTCTCGAAACGCTAACCCCATGGCACTATAGCTCTGAAGGGCATTGGCCTACCAAGCGACCGCTGCTTAGTACGAAGGCCTGCACATTACAAGGACACTACCACCTGGTAAAGAGGTGGATAAAGTTTGTTTTCGTTAAGACATGACTTTGTATTTTATGGAAATAGGGCATAAAAAACTTCCTAGTCTGTCTAAACATACATACACACTGTATTTTTACAGGCATGTATATAGTGTTATAATTTTTATTGTAATGTTGTGTGTTTGACAGACTGGAAAGTTTTATGCCCTATTTGACTAAGTCGACGCTGGATAGTGCGGCTTCCTTCTTAACTAATATAATGGAAATTGAATTTTGTTTTTAAAATAGTTTCAGCAGATAAGTTACATTTGAAACGAAAACATCTCGAACAAAATTTGTTTCATCTACGTAATGGACATCCCCTGTAAGCAACCTGCTGAGTAACAGATAACGAGATGACAGTATCTTACGCAAGCATGCCGCCAGGCTATTTCAGGAAAGAGATGGGACAGGGCATTCCTTTCACCATCAGGACAGCCGGTAGCCCGGGGTTATTTCTGTGAGGAATTTCTTCAGTTACTATGTTATGCTTAGTCTGGATACCATTTATTAAAAATGCGTAAGGAGAATAGCAGCGGAAAGTATTTATTAAATCAGTAGGTGTCCAGTAATAGAGATTATTCAACTGATAGTATTGTGTCTATTGTCAAGTATAACTAATGCACATGTTACGACGAAGTAGGAAATGGAGAACAACACACTTCAACTACTTAGTACGCCTGTAAAGCCGAAGCTTTCGGTGAATGACATTGTCGTGTTGTTAAGTATATTTTTTTAAAATTTTAATGCGTATCTTCTACATTTTAGTGCATAAAGATTTGGTTCGTAGTAGTTATCGTTCTGGTTTCAATGAAACCTGTACAGTATTTCTTAGATTACAGCGACTCCTAGAATTCCCCAAGAGAAGCAGCGAGAGTTGTCTGTTGCCCGTACAGCAGAGCTGTTAGAATGTTTGCATAAGTATTAAGGACACTCCACTTTAAAACCTAGACTGTCTACGGGATGCTCCCGGGAGAATCGTGAGGCAGCCAAGAGACGATTTTGAAATGGAGAAGCATCAATATCATTAACCTTATTATTATAGCAATAATAACTTATAATAACAGCACTGAAATTGTCCTGGTATTCCGTGTGCTTTTTAAGTCATATATTGTGAAGTACTGCGTATCCAAGCTCGTGCTCAGAGTTATCCTAGTAGGAGCCGGTCTGTTTGAACTGGACGTGACTGGAAATGAGGGATTGACTGTGCTTGTATTCCATGACACAGATCAGAGATTAACTGTAATCCAGGCAGCATACGTCCGCGTTGGGAATAAAACCACACGCATTATGGATCAGTTCACACAACGCACGATGGATTTCGTTCGTGAAACCAACAGTATTTCATCTCAGAGATATGTCAGTTTATTATTCCCAATATTGTCTTCCAATATTTGAAAATATCCACCACATATTTTTATAGAAAATACAATTTCGGACGATCAAAAATGTTTTAAAGCATTTCTTCGTATATCAATATTTATATTCAATATTTCAATATTTAATAAAATTTAATTTCTAACCATGTAGTGTATTGAAAACCATTTTAATTAATATATATCTGGGCTGAAATATAGCATTTTTGATAAATAGCTAACGTTGTGATTTTGGGGAATTATACAGACCTCGGAATGGAAGGAAGAGAAGCGTGATTGAAATCTCACTCGTCGGTCTTCTCCGAAGTGCTAGTCGATTGTCTCCTACGTTAAGTCCAGCCAGATTGTGCTGTGACACGTATCTTATGGTCATAGACTCCTCACAAACCCTAGCCTTATCTACCTAATTTGCAAATGGCCTCCTCTCCATAATATGGTAAGTGTGAATGTTTCGATGATGGTACGCTAACGATTCTCTCCAGTTGGAACCAAGACTCTGAGTCTGTTAAGCTCCGAGGCTCTGACAGCTGTTAGGACAGTTTTTTTTGGTTGGAATAAGTTTGGTATTTCTTTTAAAACTAACCAAACTAACTGCATATAATTGCGATGATTGCTGTGGGCGATATTATCTCGGCTGTCAACCTTCTCTTCACTGTCTTCGTCCATTCACAAGTAGTAGGAATATCCAAGAGGAGATATCCTGGACTTTATAACATGATTACCGTCTAGGAAATGTGTCAGAAGGCGATGGTTGTAACAATGATGTATTTTTAATGTTGTATATTGTAAAAAACTAACTGTATGTTTTATACTATGATTACAGTAAATGAATATTCCTCTTCCAAGTCGATGGTCATCCGTGACTGGGAGAGAAGAGCATTCATTCATTCATTCATTCATTCATTCATTCATCCACCTACCACTTCATCTCGAGAGGATTCGCCACCCAATCGTCAGATATCTTCCAAGTGCTTTTCATTGTCTACCTACTAAACGAGTTCTTATTTCGTCCCTGAAAGGGGAGGCGGGCCTCCTAGACGGTAACGCCGTCCCTCAGGTCACGAAAATTGCCAGAAGAACAAATTTGTCTTCAACGTGATAGAGTTGGCGGCCGTGGCAACTTGTAGCCCGAAACTTCCTATGCATCCGCCGAGGACTGTTTACCACTACAAGCCCGGAAAAATATTGTGCTTGAATGATACGTACCTTAAGACAGTGAGGCACCCAACTCTGTCTATGGAGATTGGCCGAAACTTCAGGGTGAGTTACAAAAAAAACGCGACACGGAAAATCATGCTGTAACGGATGTGTTTCTAAGCCTAAAACATGAGAGAAAGGCTTTATAACCACAATTCTATGATTCCCGCCACGAGGTAAGTTAGGAAAAGAAAATAAGGGAACGAATATGACCGAAAGTACCGATACCGTGGCGTAGGAGTAGCGCGCTTTCTGGTTACACGGAGTACGCAGGTTGGATTCCCGAAGAAGCCAGGAAACATTTACCTGAATCTGAGAACTGGTTCCGAGGTGCCCTCAGACTACGTGATTACAATTGAGGAGCTATATGACGGTGAGATAGTGGTGGCGGTCTAGGATTCCTAGAATAACAGCCGAGAAGATTCACCAACGCTGACCACGTATCACTGCATAATTTGGAGGTCTTCAGGGTGAGCAAATTCACATGGCTGCGCTAAAGCACTTCGAGGTCGATAGCGCCAGGGGATTTATTTATTTATTTATTTATTTATTTATTTATTTATTTATTTATTTATTTATTTATTTATTTATTTATTTATTTATTTATTTATTTATTTCGAGTATATATGCAGAGAAAATAAGGCAAATACTGGAGCGTCACAAACTTTGGCGTGCAGTGCTGACCGGGTCAGGAATGTAAGGAATGGAGCCCCATCTAGCGGGAAGGATAGGTACTGTACCTGCTGCCGAAGCCCATCGCACGCTTCTGGGGCTATGATTAACGAGTGACAGATGAAATGAAATGATAGTGAAGAGAAATACTGGAATGAAAGACGACAGGGAAAAGCGGAGTAACCGGAGAAGTACCTGACCGGGCACTGCTTCTTCCAACACAAACCTCGTATGGAGTGACCGAGGCTTGAACCACGGAAACCAACCGTGAGATTCCGGCGCGTTACCGCCTGAGCTACGGAGGCTCCTGACCTCCTGTAAAAACAAATAAACTTATGTTTCTCTTTCTTTCACTAGTAAAACATACTTTCTAACTCATCGAAGGTTAGCGGTGAAGAAAGAATACGAAAGGGGTAGATCTGGGAAGGATGCAACCATGGCATTAATTAATGTACCGTCCCAGTATTTGCTTGATAAGAAGGTGGAGAACCACGGAAATCCATCTTCTAGACTGCCGACAGTGGTGTTCGAATCCACTATCTACCCCTAATGCAAGCTCACATTTACACAAACCGAACATTGTAGCCACTCTTTTGGTGAAAATACAACTCAAATGATATTGTAAATATTTTATTTCTTATTTCTCACATTATTCGACAATGTTAATAAAATGTAAAAATGAAAATATAAAAACCATGTAAACATTTCAATTTGTAGATTTAGTTATTAGGCGTGGATTTGTAACCAGGAACAGGATAGAATTCAACGAGTAGAAGGCGTCTTGAAGGTTGCATAACACTCCTGTTTAAAAAGTTGCATACACATTAGGGGCACGGCCCTTTAAAACCCCTAAGAGTGACGCAACTCTTCCTACTGATCTTGCGTTGAAATCTAACTCATTACTGCCTCAAAATCTGCTCCCTGATAATTACAGTATCCGAAAGATTTTTTACGTACCAGCACGTAACTCTAGCGGCTGTACTGCTACGGCTTGCCGCATTGTGTTTGTTTTGTTTTTTACGTGGAAACGTTTTTGTTTCCGGTCCAGCGGTGAGCGTGTCGGTGTCTGAAAACGTGACGCTATTTTATAACGCTCATATCTACTAATGGTATATTATTACTTCCTTTCTTTCTTTCTTTCTTAAACCATTTACCCTCCAGGGTTCTATTTTCCCTCCGACTCGGCGAAGAAACCCACCTCTATGATCTCAAGGAGCGTGAGACTTTGGGTCGGAACTATACAACTGGGAAGGAGGGCCAGTACCTCGTCCAGTTGGCCTCACCTTCTATGCTGAACAGGTGTCTTGTGGAGGGATGGGAATATCGGAAGGGATATGCAGGGAAAAACCACTTCGATTATGCCTGAGGTGAGAATTGAACCCCTCTCTACTCAGTTGACCTCTCGAGGCTGAGTGTACATCCTTCCAGCCCACTTTTCAAATTTCGTGCAGAGCCGAGAACCGAACTCTGGCACCAAACAGGCGGACAACTAACTTTTAGTTTTTAATTTTTTATTTTCAATTTTGAAATTTCAATAACTACGTTTCAATTTTTCACTCTTAATAGTTAATTTTCATTTTAATTCCTTATGTTACTATTTAGAATGTAGTCTTTTAATTTTTAAATTATATTTTACAAATTAAAGTGTTAAAAATACTGAATTTTATATAACTGTTGTCAAGGTTTTTTAAAATATTGAGGGCAATTTTGCTAGTTATGACAAGTTGCATCACCCTTTACTTGTCATCATCTTCATTTCCCGTTCCCAGCTTCCCGGGTCGGGTTGTGAATCAAAGACCTCCATCGCTGCCTGTCTCTGCACCACTATTCTCCTTTCTAAAGTATATCTTCTGGTTTTCCTCCTCTCTTCTCTATGCACTCCCACACTAAATCTGCCCCCCCTCTGTCGGGGTCTTTTTTGGTACACTCTCTTCTCCCATTCTCATCATATGTCCATACCACTTTAGCTATGTTGTTTCTGTCCTGTCTTGGAGTTTCACGTTTCCTGTCCTTTTCCTTATCTCTTCATTTCTAATTCTATCCTTTCTGGTCTTGCCCTCGGTACCTCATAGGAATTTCATCTCCGCTGCCTGTATTCTACTCACCTCTCGTTTTGTTGTAGTCCACGATCCAGTTGCGTAGGTTACTATGGGTTCTTAATAGGTTGAATATAATATTTTCTTACATTTCTTCGGGACATCTTGGTCCCACAAAATACCCCTTACACTCTGGTAGGAGCTGTTTCCTTGTTGTATTTTTTTCCAATTTCCTTGGTAATCTTTCCAACTTCTGTGATTACACTTCCCAAGTACTTGAAAATTTTAACAACTTCCAAAATTTTAACATTCAGCTTTATTTTTCCTCTTCCTTCCTTAGCCTTGTCATCGCTATTTTGTACTTTTCTCTGTGCTTACTTTCATCCCAAATTTTTCTGTCTCTTAATTCCATACATCTAATTGTTTTTGCACTTCTGTTTCATCCTCACCCCATATCACTATATCATCTGCAAACAACGTGGCTTTTGTTACCTGTCTTCCCAATCCCTGTGTAATGTTCTAATGAATTTCATCCATGACTATGATGAATAATATGGGGGATAGTACACTTCCCTGTCGGAGATCAGTTTCAACTTTAAACCATGTTGTTTTCCTATACTAGTCTTCACACTACTAACACAATTTTTGTACATAGCTTTTATGATTTGCATTTCCACTCTGTTAAGTTGTTTTTTCCTTAATGTGTCCCATATCAAATGTCTGGGCACACTGCCATAAGCCTTCGCAATGTCAATAAATGTCATCACTATATCTTTTCCAAACTCAGATCTTTTCTCCATCATATATTTCCTAAAATCATACTGTTCTTCTACTATTTCTAGTTCTAGCTTCCTAGCTGTGACAAGTCGCATCAGGCTTTACTTGTCACGGGACAAATTCATATCCAATTATCAAATAAGATTTCTGTTTTGAAATAATTCCCTCGTCCTGTGCAGTTCGCAGTGGAGCGATCTGTCCTCTTTAACAAGAGCAGTAAGCGCTCTCTGTCCTCAACTGTGTGTGTCAGGCGTGCTCTATCCACCGCTTGCTGCCATCTCTCATGAATAAATGATATCACTAAGACCATCTTACAGACAATTTGTGGAGCTCGCCTGCCTGAGCAAATCTCCTTTCCCGCTAAACGAATTACCTAAGTGTGAAAATGTTACACGTTCAAGTTAGATGCGTTACCGGCAGATAACACATGAATATTGATCCGTAATGATCGCAAGAGAAATTAAAGCCATTTCTTAACAGTGATGGCGGTTTGATTCTCTTTCTTAGGTATATCTTCTGGTTTTCCTCCTCTCTTCTCTATGATCTCCCACACTGAATCTGTCCCCCTCTTTCGGGGTCTTTTTTTGGTACTCCCTCCTCTCCCATTCTCATCATATGTCCATACCAATTTAGCCTTCGTGCGATAGTCGCTATCGTATTCCCGTTAGGAAGTGAAGGCTCCGAGTTGAAGTACGACCTATGTCAGCACCCTTTTTTCTATTACTGACTGATTCATCATATTATTTACTGTAGTCTCCTTTGTTTTAGAACTATTTGCAATATTTTAAATCATTATTCATCCTTGTCACCTGAACGTGCCATACGTTTCATTCGTTGAAATTTAAATGCAGCGTAGCCAGTGAAGTGACTTTCCTATGTCAGCCACTTTTTAGTGCCATCTACGATTGCCTTGGAGATTCCAAACTTGTGCTAGGATCTGCATCCTCAGCCCGCTATCAGGCATACTGTACATGTGGCCGAAGAAGTACATGAAATTCAAATGTTTGCAATTTCGCCAGTTATTCACACCATTTTCCTTGAGTGTCTTGAATAATTTATGAATGCTGGGTAATTGGCTGCGATTTTGTAACCCTGGATCTTAGAAATATTTTTGGGTACTGTGGTTAAAATCGATGTATTTTGTGGTCATTGGATTACAAATAATTGAGCCAAACTGAAGTCTCGACCTCACAAATGAGTTAAATAAAGTTAACAGTGTCTTTGGGCGAAATTATAATAATCAATTCCGTATAATAAAGCCTAATATTTTCATACATTTATTCAGAATTGTTTGAATGTACTCAAAATTTTTGAAACTTCACGATATACGAGTGACCGACGAAACGAAAGGTAATTCTAGACTCACCTTTGACCTGATTGCCATGAATGTCTCATATTCATTGAGCGGAGAGCCGGTGTGTTGTCGTGTTTGAGTCATAAGTCGTCAGACTGGTTAGATACAGCTCTCCATGCAACCCTATCCTGTTCTAAAGTTTTCACTTCTTCGTAACTACTACGTCCTACTTCTGTTCTGTTCTGTTTGTCATATTCATAACCGTTCTTACCACCTAGACTTCCCTCAAAAACCAACTGAACAAATCCCGCGTGTCTTAAAATGTGTCCTACCATTCAATATTTACTTCTCGTTAAATTTAGCCAAGTCGATCGCCCTTCACCAATTCCATTCAGCATCTCTTCAATCGTGATTCATCTCAATTTCACCATTATTCTCTAACACGACATTTCAAAAGCTTCTATTGTCTTTCTGAGCGAGTTATCGTCCGTTTCACTTCCGTACAATGCTAAGCTCCAGCCGAAAGGAGTCGAAAATCTCTTTGTAATACCTGTATCAGTGTTCGAAGTGAGCAAATTTCTTTTATTAAGAAAGGTCTTCCTTGCTTGTGCTAGTCTGCAGTTTATGTCCTCCTTACTTCTTCCATTGTTACATGTTTTAATACCCAAGTAGCAATATTCGCCTACTTCTTTTGAGACTTCATTTCCTAATCTAATATTTCCCCAAGACTCTGACCATACCATTCAGCAATTGTCCGACTCGTTGGCTGAATAGTCAGCGTACTGGACTTCGGTTCAGAGGGCCCCGGATTCGATTCCCAGCCGGGCCGGGGATTTCAACTTTCATTGGTTAATTCCAATGGCCCCTGGGCTGGGTGTTTGTGCTGTCCCCAACATCCCTGCAACTCACACACAACACATAACACTATCCTCCACCACAATAACACGGAGTTACCTACACATGGCAGATACCGCCCACCCTCATCGGGGGGTCTGCCTTACAAGGGCTGCACTCGGCTAGGAATAGTCACGCGAAATTAAATTATTAATTCAGCAATTTCTCACGATCTACAGTCTCAGATAAAGTAACAATATCACCGGCAAATCTCAGGGTTTTTATTTCTTCTCCTTAAGAATGAAGTAGATAGAGGTAATGTTAGGCTCAGCTCTGATACCTCGTTAACTCATTTCTAAAGCCCGGATTATTTTTGCTAATGGGATAGGAAAGGCCTAGGAGTTGGAAGGAAGCGGCCGTGACCTTAATTAAGGTCCAACCCCCGAATTTGCCTGGTGTGAAAATGGGAAACCATCTTCAGGCCTGCCGACAGTGGGATTCGAACCCACTATCTCCCGGATGCAAGCTCAAAGCCGCGCGGCCCTAACCACACGGCCAACTCGCCTGGTGACCGGATTTTTAGGCAGTAATAGGTTAGAATTCAAACTTACTAAAGCGGATAAGAAGTATAGTCTAATGTGCACAACGGTTAGGCTACGGGTGTTGCGTAAATATTAGGGATTCGGCCATGATAACCCCTAGAAGTTATGTTACTCTCACTACATTACGGAAAAGCGGTCTGGAAGACATTTCCTAATAACAAAATTAGTTTACATTCTAACGTATTATCGTCTAAATATCCGATTTCAACTCTTAACCAATGAGGTAGGCCATATAATATTAATCACAGAGACTAGTAAATGGGAGCAGTACTATACTCAACTCTGATCCCCCTTGGTAGTGGAGATCATTGTTTTAAGACGGAATACAACTGGATAATCATCCTCTGTTAATGTTAATCAGAGAGAAAAAAGAAGAAGGACGGACACTTCGATAAATGAAGGTATCGGTTTGAGAAATGGCAGGGCCACGAAGGGAGTGTAATTGAATGACTCCCTACGCCTCGCGACCTAACAGGTCAGATATGAAAGTGAGGAGCTTGTGGTCTTGTGCGTGAAATCAGAAACAACAGAAACAACTCTTATTACATCACCCCTAAGGTTGGGAAGAGCAGTCGGTTAGAAGGATGAGGCCACCGAATTAGCCCAATGCGCATTATTTATGAACCGGCTCCTTAATATATGCCTCATATAAACAATGTATAGCGGCCATCTTCCCTCGGTGACCTTGACATAGCCCTTCCGCGGTTAGTCTCATAAGAGCCTGAATTACGCAGTTCCCTCTGTGACACGGCATATTTATTACAACTACTTGGTTTCGTACATCTTTGGCTTCCTGACTGGCATTTGAACCCATGTCCTTCCGGGTGAGGACAGCACGCCTTGACCACCGCAGCGATCAGAGAGCCCCTGATAACCCTGATACCCCGTGTGACCACACAGAGCTCAAAGCCAATGAGGAGATAAACCAACCCGGAGTAATCAAAGATCAAAGGAGAGAGACGAACAAAAGAGTCCAGACCCGCCCGGCCACAGAAAGATGTGAGCTCCTGTGAACAGCAGATAAAACCACCTTCCATTCTACACTTCATCCTTACTATGGAGCTCCCTCTGTTATTAGCTAATGTCTATAGAACTTAACTACTGTGTATGTGCGCAAAAACGTAAAATGCGATGTATAACCCAGCAATCGAACCACGGTCCATTAGCTTGCAGCGGACCGAAAGCCCAACGATCCGTAGTGGTGTGTAATTTACGGCATCCCTCACACCGCGCTATATATATTCCAGTACAGTGTAAAAAACCCTATTAAATCACACATCACTTACCAAACCATCACATTTTGTCTCCGCAATTCATAATATTTCAATCAGATTCCCAAAGGTCCCTCTATCGATCCTGGTACGAATGTAACACTTAATAAGTCAAGGAAAAGCATATTTTTACTTAAATACACCTTCATTGTATGTGTTTTTGAGTCATCAGTTCATATACTGGTTTGATGCAGCCCTCCATGCCACCCTATCATGTGCCAAACGTTTTATTTCTACGTATCTCCTGAATCTTAAATATGCTCTAATCTGCTTGTCATATTCATATCTTGGTCTATCTGTACAGTTCCTAGCGCCTACACTTCCATCGAAAAGCAACTACACAAGTTCTTGGTGTCTTAAGATGTGCCCTACCATTCTATCTCTTCTTCTGGTCAAATTTAGCCAAAGCGATCTCTCATCAATTGGTTTCAGTATCTCTTCATTAGTGATTCGCTCTACCCATCTCACCTTCAGCATTCTTTGTAACACCACATTTCAAAAGCTTCTAATCTCTTTCTTTCTCAGCTAGCAATCATCCACGTTTCACTTCCACACAATGTCACATCTTCATTATAGACTGTTATGTCTCCCATAGTTCAGTGTGCAAGCTTATATGAATTATATAAACATCTCCATAATCCTCTGTTTTCAAACAGCTCTATGACATCATCATTAACATGGATATGTTTTGGGGTTGAGAGTCTGTCTACAATTAGTGCCATCAATTTCTCGACAAAATTGTAAGCTTGACAACCAGTTTTCAATTTATTTATTTATTTATTTATTTATTTATTTATTTATTTATTTATTTATTTATTTATTTATTTATTTATTTATTTATTTATTTATTTATTTATTTATTTATTTATTTATTTATTTATTTATTTTTAAATTTGCTTTCTGGCGTAGCGACACAGATATGTCTTGTGGCAACGATGGGACAGGGAAGGGCTAGGTGTGGGAAGGAAACGGCCGTGGCCTTAATTAAGGTAGAGCCCCATCATTTTCCTTGTGTAAAAATGAGGAACACGGAAAACCACCTTCAAGGCTGTCGACAGTGGGGTTCGAACCCACACTATCTCTCGAATGCAAACTTACTGTTGCGTGCCTGTAAGCGCACTGCCAACTCCCTTCGTCAACCAAGTGTTGGTCTATGAATTCTAGGTTAGTGGAGCCATCTTCTCACTGTGCGATTTCTTCCTGTAACTAAGTGCTTGAGAAAATCTCGTATCAAGTGAACCACGCTCTGCTACCGAGTCTAGAATTTAAATCCTCGAACTGGCCGAAAATGAACACGGGGCCTAGAAATAAGAGACAAGCACGCTACCTCTACACAACAGGACTGGCTAAGAAGAAGGAGAAGAATACGTTGCAATGTCTTATGTTTTCTCACAATTCATGAGCCATAACTTACCATTCTTCGGAGATTACACTCATTTTTCTTTCTATTTAATGGAACTATTTTTCTCCCCTTTGGGTGGGCTCAAAGAATGCAGCATCTGTACCCCTGCATGTCGTATGAGGCTACTAAGAGGGGAACAAACACAATAACTGCATTTGCTCTCTCGTCTTCTAAGCCTAAAATTTATCCTTATAGCTGGGAAAATATATGAGTGGGAAATGTTTATGTTTTCAAACACCTTTCCGTTGAATCACTAAAATCTTAATCTGAACGTCAAAACCTGCTACATTTACCGTCTGTGGCCCAGTTCTTTATTATCCTAGGTAACCTATCCTCCTCCATTCGCCTCACAGGACTCCAGGCCCATAAACATTGAACATGCTTCCTTGTGATTTGACTCCAGGTAGAACCCGCAGACGAGCTATGAAAATTACAGGCCGGACGTTCAGGCAGTAATAAGTTAGAATACAAACTAATTTGGCTGGTATGCTAACCCGCTCTTCAGTAATATCACGAGAGTAACATAATTTTCAGGGGTTCTCGTAGTCCGTACCCCTAAAGTTTACGCAAATCTCATAGCAGAACTGTTGTGCTGTACTGCATTCTAACATATTATCACCTAAATATGTGGGCTCTGGTGATAATACTGGACATGAAGGATGGATCAATCGATCCTGGAGCACTGCCACGCAATATTCCTTCTGCTCTGGAGTAAAATATCTGGGAACAATCTTCCAAGCAACACGCCTCATGTACACAACACTGACCCGTACGGCATATCAACAATGTCGTCGATCATCCACCGCATAGCTCCCCGTTAAGTTCCGAAATAATTAAGATTATATCCTTGACCATTTCCACTACTCTTAAAACGAATTCTTAACATTTGTGTCTTCTACAACTGTCGTGATCTGCGTCTTTTATGATACAAGTCAGCCAACAGGCATTCATCTTCACCCTTCTCATTTTCTTCTTTTTTTGCAATTTCCTTTATGTCGCACCGACACAGATAGATCTTATGGCGGCGATGGGATTGAAAATGGGACAGGAGTCGTAAGGAAGCAAACGTGGCCTAAATGAGATACATCCACAGCATTTACCTGATGTAAAAATCGGAAACTACGGAAAACCATTTTAGAGCTATCGACAGTGGGGTTTGAACTCACCATCTCCCGATTCCAAGCTGATAGCTACGTGACTCAAACTTCCCAGCAACTTGCTTGGTTTTCTAATTTTTTGTATAGACTTCCATGCTAATAAAAGGTTTATTGTTTGCTCTCTCATAAGTGATGTATTTCAACAGTTTGTGTATCAGTCCTGCATTCCTGTTGTGGATAAAGTATTATTTTACTCAATTTGTTTATATAATCTCTTTAAACTCGACGGATTGAAAACATATGGCATAATCTTCGCAATATATCAAATCCAGGGAAATATTCTGTGCTACTTGTCATATGAAGAAGCTCGTGGAGTTTGAATATTTCTGGAGTTCAGAGATAAAGTATCGTGAATACAAAAACGACCACTTTGAGGTTTCTATCGTACGGTAAATTTTTATTCGTGTCTTCTTATGGGTTCATTATTGAATGTGTATGTATCCCAGGAATATAAACAAGTTACATGGTACTACCGTATGTGCAAGGAGAATCAATGATAATTGATCATACAACATTTCAGCTTTATGCCGTCCGCCGCACTCGGTATCGTATTGACTCTTCCCATAGTTTACCTCTGACCTCTAGGTATGAAAACAATATTATGATATAAATATATCTTATCGCTGGAGGTCATCCGAAAATTTGTGTAATGTGACGCGATAAAATGTGTGACGGGAGTGTAACCATAGCAACCGAGCAGGCTGTGATAAAAAGTATTGTTACGTAGCAACCGTGCAGGCTGTGATGTAAAGTATTGTTACCTAGCAACCGTGCAGGCTGTGATAAAAAGTATTGTTACCTAGCAACCGTCCAGGTTATGATAAAAAGTATTGTTACGTAGCAACCGTGCAGGCTGTGATAAAAAGTATTGTTACGTAGAAACCGTGCAGGCTGTGATAAAAATTACTGTTACCTAGCAACCGTGCAGGCTGTGATAAAAAGTATTGTTACGTAGCAACCGTGCAGGCTGTTATAAAAAGTATTGTTACGTAGCAACCGTGCAGGCTGTGATGTAGGGTATTGTTACCCAGCAACCGTGCAGGCTGTGATACAAGGTACTGTTACCTAGCAACCGAGCATGCTGTGATGTAAGGTATTGTTACCGAGCAACCGTGCAGACTGTGATACAAGGTATTGTTACCTAGCAACCGTGCAGGCTGTGATAAAAAGTATTGTTACCTAGCAACCGTGCAGGCTGTGATAAAAAGTATTGTTACCTAGCAACCGTGCAGGCTGTGATAAAAAGTATTGTTACGTAGCAACCGTGCAGGCTGTGATAAAAAGTATTGTTACGTAGCAACCGTGCAGGCTGTGATAAAAAGTATTGTTATGGAGCAACCGTGCAGGCTGTGATAAAAATTATTGTTACGTAGCAACCGTGCAGGCTGTGATGTAAAGTATGGATGGATCGTCAGACAGTGATACCTAGCAACCGTGCAGGCTGTGATATGAAATATGGATGGATGGTCAGACAATGTTACCTAGCAACCGTGCAGGAAATGTCTTACGGCTGGTTGTCATTTGAAATTAGCAGCCGTTACGGATGGCCACGGCCGGGAGACATATCTATTATGATTTGCTTTCCGCAAAGGGAAACGTGGTTTCTTTTCGTTCTCCTGCAGTACGACTCGGAAATTTGAGTATTGAATTTAAAATGCTGTTCTTAGTCATCTGATTACCATTAATTTTTGGCTTAACCATAACTTCGGTACGATAATATGAAGAGTAGTTTCATTTATGGCAACAATTTGAAAGGCCAGCAGTGAATGAGAATACAAGTGGGAAATTCTCACCAGCACTCAAAGACACGCGATGAGATGAAACAGGCCTGCATTCAAGTAAGTAGAGAGCAGAGACACGTAAATTAAAGGACAATACTCGCTCTATTCTCGATCCCATTATTTGCGTCAGTATCTACAGTAAAATATCTTCTCACACAATGCACTTCGAGGTTCATATCACTGATACTGTCATTATTACGAATGCATTAAGGTTAAACTTCGCTTTAAATCTCTGCGATACGATGTTCTATCAGTTTGTGTATTAGCATGTCGCCGGTAGGGCTGCGTTACGTTATTTTGGAATTAGCTGAGTATCCGGAAGTTGGCAGGTGAAATCACAGCAGTCCCACGATTCACAATATAATTTCAGAAAATGGATCTTCAAAAACTGCTAAAAGCAACATGATAGGAAACTTCAAAAATAATAGGATTTTTCGTGATTGCCCTGGAAACACCCTCAAATGCATTTTATCTCGCTGCGATCGTAGCTCATAATTTGCGAAGAGAGGGATAATGAATAACCGAATATGCCACTGTGTATAGGAAATTAGTTAATTAATTAACACCCATCAAAGTATTAATTAATAGTAGTAAACTTTGTAAAGTGTTCAAGGTCCTATTTCGTACAGAATACAACAGTGAGGTAAGACCAATCTTTCGGAACACATTCACAACACGTAGAAGAAGTAATTATGTTATATGTCCAAAAATTCTTCATTTTTACGTTAAAATTCATGTCCTGCAACTCATGAGAAACACACAGGAACAGAACGTATCACCACACCAAATGAAACTCTTGCTTACATGAAATAATCATCACTCATCCAGTTAGCATTGATACTTAAGTCAATCCGCCGTCCAGGGATATATCAATGCATCCAGGATTCGTGGACAGAAAACCCACAGTGTCGTAACCAGGCAACCAGTGTTCGACATCTTCTTTCTCAGAAAGCTGTCTTCCATATACAGTAGGTAAAAATGGCACTATGTTTTAAACGACTTTCTATTGTCTTTGACTTACGTTTCGTCTCGGTCACAGCAAAATCCCTTACACACTGTAACGTCACCGAACTCACAAAAGTTATCTTATAGTATGTATCTTGCCAATACATAATTTATGGACATCAAATTGTGTGCTAAATCAGCGACCACTTTTTTGGACTAGATCCCGTTAGGTCGGGCTATCTTCTGACGTGGTATGGGAATGTTGCGTGCAGGATCAGCTGCCATATTCTTGCTTCTTTTTTTTGGTTATTTGCTTTACGTCGCACCGACACAGATATGTCTTATGGCGACGAAAGCCATATTGTTGGACGTAGATGTTCATAGGTGGAGCTATCTTGTGAAATAAGATGAGAATGCTGTGTGCTGGATCAGCTGCCTTATTGTTGGACGTTTATCATGATGATACATTGTCGTCATTCATCGGAACACTCTCTCCTGTGGGTGGAGTGACACCTGCATGTCGTAAGAGGCTACTGTGAGTGGAACAATCAAAGAACCTGTACTCGCTTTCTCGTCTTCTAAGTCCAAAAACATATCTATATTCTATGCTTCACCGAGTAGGGGTAAATTTACATATATCATTCTTATTCTGTCATGGAGTGATTTATACCCGGAAAGTGCACGACGACTTGACACGCGTCATCACGCGCAGTACCTCGATGAGGTGATACGTAGCTCCTGAACCATTATTGCATGTCTGGTGCTCCATCACTGACTGATTACGTATTCTCAGAGTGTAACCAGGTGACGGTGATCGGCTCATGTTAATGCATGTTTGACAGTGATGAATGTCAAATGATGATGCTGAACAATGAGAGTCATAATAAAGTTCTAATCCTGGCTTAGAGATAGTTCCAGACTCATTGCTACTTGAAAAATGACCTTTTCTTAGGTCTCCCTTACCACACGTCGGTACTTCAATATTACAATTTTTAATTAATTTGATCTGCAAACTGGAAAAGAAAGGCAAGCGTGGAATCTTACCGATATTGATACAGCGGTTCACGTTCGAAATGGAATGTTTAATGCCTCTGCCCAACCTAATGCCAATTCTTTAATCGATTCTATCAATTTTCTATTGTGTTCTTACAATTGGCTTTACGTCCCACCGTCGCTGATAGGTCTGATGGTGACGATGGGTTAGGATTGGAAAACAAAGGAACGTGGCTTTAAGGTGATATGGGTAGATCGAATCACGAATAAAGGGATAATGAATAGATTTGATGAAAGGAGATGGATTTAGCTAAATTTGACGAGAAGAATGGAGAGAATTATAGGAAATATCCCAAGACAACCAGGGCTTATTCAGTTAGTTTTTGAGAGAGGTGCAGACGGTGAGAACAGTTGGGGTAAACCAAGGTGTGAATATAACAAATTAGAGCAGTAGTATGTAGTATTTACGTAGAAATGAACAGATTAGCACAGGCTAGGGTATCTTGGAGGGCTGCAGCAAACCAGTTCATGGACTGATGACTCAAACAACAAAAAACGTAATAAATTAGTAAGATTAAATTAATTTTCAACTCTAACCCTTATATAAGTGGCACAATCAGGAGATATCCGAGATTGGTTGGACAACCCCTGCGGAATGCTAATGGCAAGTCTAAGAACTTGAAGAATACCAAGATCAATAACTAAATAATGGCAGGAAATACAAGATACTAGGCCTGAGTCAACTCTGCCATTAATTGGTTCATCTTTGCCACCTGGATTTGAGCTTCCTCGTAAACCTGGTCTACTCTTAACAGGACACGATCTCGCCATAGTAACTGCGCAGAATTCCACTACAAATGGAACCGAATATATTGAAACTTAAACGTGATTGTGGTGCCTCTAAGAGGGCTATCCAGCCTATTTTTACCGAGTTAATCAGTGACTTCTCTCGTGCGATTTTGGAGACAATTAATTACATAAACAACCTGGACATAAAGATATAGCTTACTTTCCAAAAGCATGTACGTATCTATTGAACCTGTAAAGCCGCACGCTAAATAAATAAATACATAAATAAAGAAAGAAAGAAAGAAAGAAAGAAAGAAAGAAAGAAAGAAAGAAAGAAAGAAAGAAAGAAATACAGAAGAAGTAAATAAGTAAATAAATAAATATATAAATATATAAATAAATAAATAAATACTAAGCCGTCATTGAAGAACCGGGTAAAAAATATCTCAGGCTACATAAACTCCTCGCTGGGGAAATCAGGCCGTACAAGATGTCAGCGAAGAAGGTGAACCAGCTTGGGACAGAAAGAAATGGAGAACTCTTGCAGATGAGGCTAAAGAATATCTCTTACCTTGAACGAGCAACTTTGTGCTTGTAATAAAATATATCCCTCATCGTCTCAAAAACTTCCCTCTTACTTTTTATTTCGTTTCGGACACTGTCATTGGATTTCCGTTCCATCCAGCTGAACTTACGGGCATCAATAAAGAATTTCATTAAAATATGTAAATTGTTCGAATGTTTCCTGTTACAATTTTATTCTCCACAGGGAATTTAGGGTATACAGAAACATAATAATTATATTGTTTCCAGATCTCTATTATCCCGGTGAGATCACAGCTGAAAGTAAAATACCCCGCTACACAGACATCGGAGCAAAGCCTACCGAATAATTTATAAGCAAGTGAGTCTCGTGTTATAGAATATATAATGAACCGTTGTTCGTATAAACAGCATTAGGCTGATTTTATTCGGGAAACATGAGTTATATTCTCTCGGTTAATATTAAGCTGTTCACATCCAGAAATTCACGTTGATCTCTATTTTCATTATATTTAGCTTACGGGCGATTGGATCTTTGCCTGGTCTCAGGACTGCAATCATTTTAGCTTTCCTTCATACTTAAACTTATGATCTCACCGTGGATTATTACTATTATTATTATTATTATTATTATTATTATTATTATTATTATTATTATTATTATTATTATTATTATTATTTAATGGAAATCTCGGAACCCTTCGACATTCAAACAGGCGTGAGACAAGTTGATGGACTCTGTTTTTCTGTTCAACATCGTCCTAGACAAGAAATGTTATGGAAGAATGGGAGAAAGAACTCAAGAAATGTGAGTTTGGGAAGCCAATCCGACTGGGCTGTCCCAAAGATAACCTCTACATACCATACCTCACTACTGCAGATGATCTGGCGATACTAACAGAGGATGAGGAGACTGCCGTTAAACAGCTAGAGATAAAGAAAGTGCAGAAAAGGTGGGACTACAGATATAATTCGAGAAAACTACATTCTTATGTTCAAAGACAGATATCAAATGCCTGAGAACAAAATATGGTGCAATTGGCAGGGTCCCTTACTTTAAATATCTCGGAGATATCGAACTGGCAGGCCTTGAAAATACCTCACAACAAACTCACCTCCAAAAAATTAAGAAAGCATTAGGGTTAGTCCGAAACAACAACAACAAATCCATGTCAAGACATACAAAAAATCGGAATTACAACAGAACAGTCTTTTACGCAAGTAAAACACTATCACTCAACATAAACAAGAATTTGAAGAGAATAGAAAGGAACAGGACGGTCAGAGGTTACAATCAATCAAATCAAGAGAAAATTTCTCAAACATCTAAATTGACATTGGGAAAAGACGAATGAAACTGTTCGGTCATCTCACTAGATTACCAGAAAATCGATTGATAAATAAGATAATAAATTATGTAACCTCACTAAAGAACACAGAACTCTGGCTTAACGAACTTCGAAAGGACTTCAGAAACACAAACATAAGTTCAACAGACATTCTATGAATATACATCCTTAGACACAAAGTAGACAATTGGGGAAGTTACATCAGAGCAACCACAATAAAAACAGTGGTCGGAAGAACGTAAACAAGCCTTCTTGGAAAGAATGAAAGCCTATTGGAACAACAAGAAGAACTCACAGAAGAACTGAGTTGTTTGCTTAACGTCCTCCAATATTGGAAGAATTCGCTATTCTTAGTAATAGTAATGAGGGATATGGCAAACTTCTTGCAATTTATTACAAAGATCTATCAAATTGTGGGCCCCGTCACAGCGCTTTTCTTTTGAAAAACCCCAACCTAATCCGGATTCAGAGCCACCCACGTTAGAAGAAGTCAAACAAATAATCAGTGAACTAAAATATAAGAAAGCACCAGGAGAAGATGGTATAATAACTGAAATGTAGAAAATAGGTGGCGATAGTCTAGCTCACCAAATTCACAGCATTATTGAAAATATCTGGATTTCAGGAAAAGTCCCTGATGAGTAGAAGTGCGCCGTATTACACTCCTTGCATAAAAAGGGGATAAATCTTATTTCAATAACTAAATAGGGATATCATTTTTACCAGTTGCCTACAGAAGCAAACAGACCACTCAATAAGTGAATATCAGGCAGGTTTCAGAAAAGGAAGATCATGTGTAGAACACATTTTAATCTAATAAATACGTAAAACTAAACAAACTGTGACAGGTTTTGTGGATTTCAAAAAGACATGCAGTTGTTTAAACAGACAAGCACTTTTTATGTGCTGGAAGCGTTAAAACTAGATTCAAAAACAAGAAATTTGATCAGACGGAAATTGACTAGACACCACCTCGAAAGTTAGGTGAAATTTCTGAAGCTTTTGATATTAAGACGGGGGTCGGACAAGGAGATGGCTTATCTCCATTACTGCTCAATCTTGTGCTAGAGAAAGCAGTCTGAACCTTGGAAAAGGAAACAAAATGGATTAATATCGGCAAGATAGTTAAACATAAAATTCGCCTTGGCAGACGATCTGGTAATTCTATCCAACAATAGGCAAGAAGCAATTCAGTCTCTGGAAGAAACTTCACGCAATTGCATCTAAAACTCATGGTACTCGGTACTTAGACAAAAAACTCTGATAACTCAGTTTGGCAAAATCCCACAGGTAAATAATTTCAAATAATTTCAAATACCTAGGAAAATAATACAACCATCCGAATTAAACCGTGAAGAAAAGAGAGAGAGAGAATTTCTAAATAACAAAAAACCTATATAATCACATAGAACAGGTACAACACAAATCAACACTAAATTAAAACACTATAACAGTGAAATGAAGCCTGAAACATTATACATATTAGAAACCTAAATCATTGGGGGAAGATTACTAACTAAAACTTGGGAAAAGCAAGGAAGAAAAATACTCAGGAAAATCGCGTGGATGTAAAAAGAAGCCTCCAGAATTATACCAGCGTTCTTAGAAATTATCAGACACTATTAGAAAAAGACAGAACTTCACATTTATGTTTAATAGTGAAAATTTTAAAAGGCCTTTAGAGGAGTGGAATTTAGAGACTTCTACTGTCCGTACCATCGGCACTTGTTGGGGTAGAGTGGTTAGTTCTTTCCCAGCCGCCTGGTACTCATTTTTGGTGTAGGCTAAGTGAACCTCAGGGGCATGCAGTATATGCATTATGGGTAGCAAGAACTTACAAGGTACAAATCATTTTATGAAAAACTTTATGAATGAAATAATATTTGAGACCCCGATGTTAGAAAATGGAAATGTATGAACTTTCACTCAAAATAATCAGCAATTAAAACACAAATAATTAACTGAAAGAAACTTACTTTGTTCCATCCCCTTCACGACCAATTTCTCTAGTATAAAAGATAAAGAAACGCAATTCATTGGATTTAAATGAAGCTCACTAGAGGCGGTTTTTTGTGAAAATTTTAAGACAGAAAGCTACATCACTCGACAAATATTATTGTATTTCAAAGTTATTCGTAACACTGATCACCTTCGTTCAATGTACCCCTCACGGAAGAGCAGAGAACTGGGTATAGATTTGACAAAAACAAAAGAAAACCCCGACCGCTGCTCAGTCCGAAGGCCTGCAGATTATCAGGCGTTGTGTGGTTAAGGCGACGAATCCTCTCGGCCGTTATTCTTGGCCTTCTAGGCCAGGACCGCTGTCTCACCGACAGATAGCTCCTCAAATGTAATCACGTAGGTAGGCTGAATGGATCTCAAACCAACACTCAGTTCTAGGTAAGGAAAATCCATAATCTGTCTCGGAATTGAACCCGGAGTCTCCACTTAAGAGTCAGCCGCGCTACGATTACCCTACGGGCCTGGGAAAATTCAGACAAATTCTTTGGTGAAAACCTGTGTAAGTCTCATACTAATTCAAATACGTATAAAATGAATAATCCTGTCTATGCAGTCGTGTTGACTAGCTCAAAAGATAGAACGCTGGCCTTATGATATCAAGCTGAAGTGTTCGATTGAGTCTCAGTTCTCTGGTACTCGAAGGACTGAAATACACGTGGCTCGCGTCAGTATATTGACGGGCACGTGGGACAAATTTCTTCGAACTCAGCGTCTCCAAAAACGGTAATATAGTGGTTATAGGAATATAGAACTAATACTAAGCTTATTACTTTATTGCATTCTTGGAGGAAATTTAAAACCTGAGTTTTGCTGATGATATTCTTACTTTATCTGAGACTACAGAAGATCTGGAAAAATTGCTCAATGGTATGGACAGAGTCTTGGGTAAGGAGTACAAGATGAAAATAAATAAATCCAAAACAAAAGTAATGGAGTGCAGTCGAATGAAGTCAGGTGATGCAGGAAATATTAGATGATGAAATGAAGTCTTAAAGGAAGTGGATGAATATTATTACTTGTGTAGTAAATTAACGAGCGATGGCAGAAGTAAGGAGGACATAACATGCAGAATAGCACAAGAAAAAGGCCTTCCTTAAGCAAAGAAATTTACTCACTTCGAAAATTGTTATAGGAATTAGAAAGATGTTTTTGAAGACTTTTGCCTGGAGCGTGGCATAGTATGGAATTGAAACATGGACGATAACTATCTCAGAAAGAAAGAGATCTTTTGAAATGTGGTGTTACAGAAGAATGCTGAAGGTGAGAAGAAAAGATCGAATCACGAATGAAGAGATACTGAATCGAGCTAGTGACAGGAGATCGATTTTGCTAAATTTGACCAGAAGAACAGATAGAATGATAGGACAAATCCTAAGACACCCAGGACTTGTGCAGTTGGTTTTTGAGGGAAGTGCAGGTGGTAAGAACGGTAAGGGTAGACCAAGATATGAAAATGACAAACAGTTTAGAGCAGATTTAGGATGTAGCAGTTACGTATAAGTGAAATGTTTAGCACAGTGTAGGGTGGCATGGAGAGCTGCATGTAACCAGTCTATGGAAAAAAGGAACAGGTGATAATGTTTCGTACAGAAACTATTTATATAGTTCTGCATTTGCGGGAAGTGTCGAGCTTCTGCACACTTCGGCTTCTTTCCTGGGGTCGCCCAGTAAATATTTAATCCCTCAAAATCGAATTCGCATGCAGCATTAAATATTAATGGCCTTAGGAGGTGTCAGAGGCAACGTGCACATCATTTGGCATTCGCTTCACGCTTCCTCAGCTATAATGAATGCTGCGACTGCCCATTGGAGGCGGACTATTGTATGTATAACAATGGTGATCTGAATGGGAAGTGGACTGCTCGAAACTGAATACAGATTGGATCTAGATTATCGTTCTGACCGTGTGATTAAACTAGAAATTGTATTGTCATTAATTTATAATACATGTAGATTTATTCGGATATTAAATGAAGAGCCTATGCAAATACTAGGAGATGTAGGGTTATTTACTAAATTAATCTAGATCTGCAAGCAGTATAAGCTCATTGAGAAATCTCTCATTAAATTTCTGAATGAACATTTTCAATTTTGACAATATATTGTGTAAGGACGATATAAAATCTTAATTGAATCGGTCTCCTATTTTGTAATTGTCATGTTAAGTAAGAAAATGAAAGCTGGAATGTACGCATGTCATTCTATGCATAAATCCCGCAAGTTTGATGAATAGAATGAATGTGAGGACACTGGGAACCTTGGGTATGGTTTCAAAATGATGTAAATCATTGACCTGCGAGGTTTCTGAACGTAACTATTGTTGAATACTATTCTTCGAGACCTCTCATTTTCAAAAGTCTGTCCTGTCCATTGAATCCCATGGTAAGGAAGTGCCCCGGGATATGAAAGTAAGGTTTTTCGTGTATTCTAGAGACCACTTTGGTATAGTTAATACCACCCAGTACGTTGATGGTCTTATAAGCTAAAACCTCAGGCTTCTTAACAGTACTCCGGGCCATTGTGATGCCAGAAAGAAAGCATGCAAACGGAATCTTCTAATTAATAGTATATACAGAAAATTGAGGATTTGGGAAAATTGGAATGATACAAACCGAATGAAGGGGAAATTCAAAGATTCAGGAAAACCGTGTATGACTGAGATATCACCGACAGAGAGACTGGTTAAACACGGTAGTTCATTTTAAAATCACTTCGGTGTGTACATTCATAAAACTCAATTTTCTAAAGTTTCTAGCGGTGTTTTTACTAAGTGATACGGAAATCATTTTCTAGATGAAGTTTGTAATTCGACATATTATTGTAAGAAACAAGCACCATGTTTTGATACAAAATTCTTCATTAGTTTTTGTAATCCCGTAAGTTATGAACATTTAAACCTGTCTTGCAACAATCGTAATATTTATACAAGAAAGTTACGTATCTCCATGGTATGCTGAATAAAGATTTAAATTTTAGAAATAGTGAAAGTGCCGAGATCGATAGCTGCAGCCGCTTAATTATCCAGTATTCGGGAGATAGTGGGTTCGAACCCCACTGTCCGCAGCCCTGAAAAGGTTCCGTCGCTTCCCATTTTCACACCAGGCAAATGCTGGGGCTGTACCTTTTTTCCCTAGTTGCTTTACGTCGCACCGACACAGATAGGTCTCACGGCGACGATGGGACAGGGAAGGGCTAGGTGTGGGAAGGAAGCGGCCGTGGCCTTAATTAAAGTACAGCCCCAGCATTTGCCTGGTGTGAAAATGGGAAACCACGGAAAAACATTTTCAGGACTGCCGACAGTGGGGTTCGAACCTACTATCTCCCGAATACTGGATACTGGCCGCACTTAAGCGACTACAGCTATCGAGCTGGGCCTGTACCTTAATTAAGGCCACGGCCGATTATTTCCCACTCCTAGCCCCTGCGTGTCCAATCGTCGCCATAAGACCTAGCTTGTGTGTCGGTGCGACATAAAGCAAATAGTGAAAGTATATTTTTAAAAAGTTCTTTATGTAATTAATTATTCAGTTTTCTTATTTTCCCACAAATTTACAATTCTTGAGTTACGGGGTTTTAAAAAGAACCGATTCAATTATCACAAGCAGGGAGAGGGACATATTTACCTCAAATGTTTATACATACATTCACGTTCATTCAGCTTGCAAGCCTTTGTGAATTTACTAAATCTTCTATTTGTAACTAGCTCAGTAACCGCTCTTAGTACCAAAGCTCTCACTTTTAAATCATTACAAATAAAGTCTAACCACCCTCGTCTTGGTCTACCTCTGCTTGTATTACCTCAATGACCGAGTCCAGTATTCTACTAGGTAACATTCCATTTGCCTTCATATCTATTTGACGACACGTCAAGCGATGTTAACGTGCCGCATGTACTGGGTAGCTCTTCCAGTCTCTTCCAGCTAATTCGTGGAAGAAGATGTGCACGAGTAAGGACGCTAGAAAAAGTATTCATCCCAGCGAACCGTTTGCTCGTTCGATCTAGGAAAACACGAACCCGGGGGACACTAGAAAGAGAGAGGGATGTGAAAATTACACGAGGATGAAACAAGCGGCGGAGGATAGAGAAGAGAGAAAGAACATTATGTCAATGAAGCTTCCTAATTAATAAAAATATATTAGAAATAATGTGAGCGAACTTCGAATATCTGATAGGTGAGATCCCTATTTAATAAACCTGTCATCGCGCTTCAGTTCTGTTGGGAGGTTTGCATAACGAACAGGAGTTAGTTAACTAACAAGACAGCTGCACCCCTGCTGATTATGCAAATCTTCCTACATTGTTGTATACAGAGTAGAGGATCCTGTCAACCTGTTAAAGTGAGTGCGTGCCCACCAGAATATTGCAAGCGTCAACTGTATGGAAAATCAATACATTTACCTGCAAAGAGTTGCTTAACCAAATGTCTATCACGTTGTATTAAATATTAACTAGCCATGACAGTTAAGGCATCAAGTCTGTATGATCTGACACGGAGGCTAGAAGGTTGGAATCCCATTAGCTGAAACATTTTCGCCATCAAAATGTTGGCTGGCGGGGTAGGAGAATTGGTGGTATAGAATTTCAAACATGGATTGAGTGCAGAAAGCCTGGATTCATTTCCATTTCCAGTTGTTCATATCGAGTAAGAGCATATGGCGCTGTTGACAGTGACCCATCCGTCGGAGGAGAACATTAATCTTTGAGCAGAACCAGTTGGTGTTATTCGACAGGAGAAGGCTACGTGCCCACACCGGATTTTACCCTCTCCTCACCATATTACCATTATTCCACATCCAGGTGCACAGAAAATATATGAGCGTTAGATGTGGAGATCTGAATAATAATAATAATAATAATAATAATAATAATAATAATAATAATAATAATAATAATAATAATAATAATGTCCACCTCTGTGGTGTAGTGGTTAGCGCGGTTAGCTGCCAACCCCAGAGGTCCGGGTTCGAATCCCACCTCAGCCATCCTCGAAGTGGTTTTCCGTGGTTTCCCACTTCACCTCCAGAAAAATACCGGGATGATACCTAACTGAAGACCACGGCCGCTTCCTTCCCTCTTCCTTGTCTATCCCTTCCAATCTTCCCGTTCCCCCGTAAGACCCCTGTGCAGCGTAACAGGTGAAGCCGCCTGGGTGAGGCACTGATCCTCTTCCCCAGTTGTATCCCCAACCTAAAGTCTCACGCTCCAGGACAATGCCCTTGAGGTGGTAGAGGTGGGATCCCTCGCTGAGTCCGAGGGAAAAACCAACCCTGGAGGGTAAATAAAGAAATAAAATAATAATAATAATAATAATAATAATAATAATAATAATAATAATAATAATGTCAGCCACTGTGGTGTAGTGGTTACCGTGATTAGCTGCCACCCCCGGAGGCGCGGGTTCGATTCCCGCCTCTGCCACAAAATCTGAAAAGAGGTACTAGCGCGGGAACGGAGTCCACTAAGCCTTGAGAAGTTAACTGAATAGAGATGGGTTCGATTCCCCCCGCAGCCACCCTCGAAGTGATATTCTGTGGTTCCCACTTCCCCTTCAGACAAATATCCGGATGATACCTAACTGAAGACCACGGCCGCTTCCTTCCCTCTTCCTTGTCTATCCCTTCCAATCTTCCCTTCCCCCCGTAAGGCCCCTGTTCAGCGTAACAGGTGAGGCCGGCTAGGCGACGCATTGGTACTGCTCTCCAGTTGTATCCCAACTCAAAATCTCACGCTCTAGGACACTGCCCTTGAGGTGGTAGAGGTGGGATCCCTTGCTGAGCCTGAGGGAAAACGAACCCTAGATGTTAAACAGATTATGAGAGAAAGAAAGAAAGAATGAAGGAAAGTATAATAATAACAATAATAATATCGGGCGAGTTGACCGTACAGTTATGGGGCGCAGCTGTGAGCTTTCATCCGGGAGATAGTGGGTTTCTTTCGTGGTTTCCCATTTAAACACCAGGCAAATGCTGGGGCTGTTTCCTTCCGATTCCTAGCCCTTTCCTGTCCCATCGTCGCCATAGAACCTATATGAGTCGATGCGACGTAAAGCAACTTGTAAAATAATAATAATAATAATAATAATAATAATAATAATAATAATAATAATAATGATAATGACAGGAGGGTACTCGGAATGAGAATATAAAGGATAAGTTTGGAATGAACTCGATGGATGAAACTGTACGCATAAACGGGCTTCGTTGGGAGTCATGTCAGGCGAATGGAGGAGGATAGGTTACCTAGGGGAATAATGGACCCTGTTACGGAGGGAAAGAGAAGTAGAGGGAGACCAAGACCAACGATGGTTAGATTAAAAGATAAGAGGTATAGAGCTAAACGAGGCCACGGAACTAGTTACAAATAGAGGATTGGAACGGTGATTTGTAAATTCACAGAGGCTTGCGGACTGAACACTGAAAGGCACAACAGTTTATAATGAAGATTTATTATTATTATTATTATTATTATTATTATTATTATTATTATTATTATTATTATTATTATTATTATTATTATTATTATTATTATTATTATTATTATTATTATTATTTTCTCTTTTTTTTCGTATCGGCCCACTAAGGACCGCGTTATTTCAGCTGGCCTCTCTGGGCTTTGAACATTGCCCAGTGCTCCTTTAGTCATTGCCGGTGTGGCTCTTTTCTATTCTCCATCCACGTCTTTCCCTTATTCAATTTTGACCTGGTTCGAGCCCCGTTGGTCGAAAAAGTTTCACCATCAGAATGTTGGCCGGCAGGATAGGGAAGGTGATGGTATACAATTTCTAATCACCAGATTGCGTGGCAAAATCCTGGATTTAATTCCAAACCTCTCCGCAGTGATCATGTGGCGCTGTTGATGGTGATTCGTCCGTCAGACGGTGACGTTAAGCCTTGGGCAGACCCCTTGGCGCTATTTGGGAGGAGTAGGCTATGTGCCAACGCCAGGTTTCACCTTCTCCCTTCATACTTTCATATATATATAGCACATCATTCATTTCATCTCACTTACTCTTCTGATGAGGTTCACGTCAGGAAGGGCATCCGGCCGTTAAAAACCGCCACGATAAACTCATCTCACCTCATATTTCACCCCGTACGGAAACGGGACAAGGGTTCGACAAACAAACATTATTATTATTATTATTATTATTATTATTATTATTATTATTATTATTATTATTATTATTATTATTATTATTATTATTATTATTATTATTATTATTGAAATGTATTGATAAATGATATTAACAATATGTGAAGCTAATTTTAGATGCTCTTTAGATCCATTACACCAAATGTGTTCCTCAATCATCTGCCCCACTGTCATCATCTTAATCATCGTCACCATGTACAAACAGCATTGCCCTTCATGTGGACATATTGCGTGCCATGGGAATTCCCATGGCGGCTTCATAGTCAAACACGGATTCAATTATGCAAGAGAATACTCATGTCAACAGTTACGAGGTCACTTAGACAGTTCTGCCTGGTAATATTCTCTAATGCAGCAGTAATCATAATTAGTCTGGCTGTCTAACACAGAGAATTCCATAAATACACTAATAAATTTCAAAATTTCTTTATATCACACCTAAATTTCTCGTCTTCTAACTTACGTTGATGTTGGTAAGTAATGTTTTGTGTAGAAAACGATTCTGGTGTATTTAATCCTTTAACTCCCAAGTTCCTTTCAGCCTTAGACACGTCCCATACCAGATTTTAACGTAAAAAAAATTACGACGTTTTTAGTGTTCGGGTAGAATACGTATATACGTATTTTTAATGTTTCGATTAGCATATAAAATAGGAGACTACATGTTGCAAAGAGAAATTAAATCTGAAACGTACAGTGGAACTCAGTTATAACGACAAGTAAGGAAACTGAAAAGTAGTTACGTTATAAACAAGTGTCGTAATAATCGATTTTCGTATTATCAGTCTAGTGAGGTGGAAAATGAAAAATACAGTAACAATATTAAATAGGCTTCATCCACGACGTTCCGTTCGGGTTTTCGTAGCCGCTTAGTGTTCTAACCATTCTGTTGAAATCCAGAAACAAGTTTATCTCTGCTATTCCAAATCGTTTGGACTGTGGAATTATCAGGGCCAAACTCACGACACACGTCAGCTTTATTAATTTGATTCTAAACTTTGTGAATCACTTTAACTTTTTCTTACAACGTTAAAACTGTTACTTTTGTACTCATACCCCGTCAAAAAGTGTGCACGTAGAAGGAATTTCAAGTCGAATGTCACCGCAAGCAAGAATTCGGGGGGGGGGGTTACAAAGGTGTGGGGAATCTGCTGCATTCCCGAGGTCTACAACAAAAGAGAAAATCTCGTTCCAAACTGAGGTTCAAAATGACGCTATATGCGAGGTAGACGCATACTCGCATATAACGTGTGTTGTATTAAGGCGACAACATTTCTTTCATCTACAATTAATAGTTTTCACAAAATATTTTTTTTTAATTTTAATTCAATTTTTTCTTGAAATTTAATTAACATGTTAATGTAAATTCGTAATGAGGTAGATAATACTTCTTTTTAAAGCACTACGTATCGATTTTTCTGCACATAATTTATATAAAGAGATATATAGTTTGTGTAATTTTTACGTTCTAAAATTTTGGACTCAAAAATCCCTAATACTTGAAAAAATTCTGCAATCACAACTTCCATAAGCAGGTTTCTTCATATAGCTGTGATACCTATACCACAGAAATTTTGTTACATTTGGCAGAATATTATGGGAGAAAAATCGGATTTAAATATAAAATTACAATTGGCAAAGAAAGCATTATTACAGTGATAAATTGTTTGAGTTCAGCGGAATAACTTCGTGAAAAGAAAAAAGAAATTCAATCCTTTCAATTCCAGTCATTAAAATAAATTCTCTAAAATTACCAAAATATAGACTTTTATCTTCCGAGTGTCGCCTTAAGGAAGGCTGATGTCCGTACGACAGAAAACATGACGTTATAGACGAGTTGTCGCTATAACCGATGTCACTATAACGAGGTTCAATTGTAGTTTTAATGAAATAGCGCTTCAAATTAAGGCAGCGTTTATGTTCAATATGTGATGTCACACACATACTCAGTTATAAGATGGCGGTGTGTTGACTCGTTACTCTGAATCTGCTATTGTGATCGGCTAAGTTTCTGCACTATAAAGCATCGCAGGTCTCGCCACAGATTTGCAGAGCTTTCCTTTCATCCTGCAGCTGATACAGTACTTCACTCAGCTTCTGCCAGTTCACCAATCCATTATTTAACCTGTGCTGGATTTCAGCCTACAATCCTCCATCACTTTTTACATATGAACCAAGATCCAAAACCTATGTCTGTGTATTAATGTGAAAGTAAATGTTGCTTCATTCCATCAGAATTCGATATATTTTCCTTCGCAAAAAATACATACTTGAACCTCTACACTGCTGTACTCTATTACAGACACCCGAACCCTTTCTTCCGCTGCGCCGAAAACATAGAATTGTGTATATGAACTCATTCTCTCGTTTTCAAAGCCCAGAAATACATGTTGACTTAATCCCAACTAATCTTTCCGCTGCCTCTGGTCTCCGAGCAGAGTGAAAAAGTCTTTGGCTGATAAGTGTTGACAGTCTTGTTCTGACGCCTAACACATTTAGGTTTGTTTCATTAGTATGATGGTGCGTCAGTTCTGCAATGATCTAGCCATTTCCTCCCTTCACTGCATCAGGCAGACATCCGTTGTACCCCTATCAAGCTGATCACCAACAATTGAAGTCCAGGAGACGTTTCCTCCAAACAACAGGAAGGCTCAGTGACCAACGTCTACGGAGGACTATATAAACTCACTTTATTGTCTGGATACTTCAAATTGAAACTCCCCCTCTTTCATAAAAGTCATGGACTGGAGTTGGTAGATAAAAATCTAGCTTCATGAAGATTTCTTTCTGAACTTTCACACTATGTGAATGAGGAGGAAACTCTAATGAGCAATCAGTCATCAACCACCACTGATCAGCATTTAGCACTGTCTCCCAGGTAGCAGATTCCCTATCATTTGTTTACCTAGACATTTCTTGAATAATTTAAAAGTATTTGGAAATAATTTGAGAAATTTCCCTTGGTAATTTATTCCAATTCGTAAATCCAACAAATGAATATTTCCTCGAATTTATCCTCTTCAATTTCAACTTTATCATATTGTGACCTTTCGTACTCCTAAAAACACCATTCAAATTAATACATCACTTATAGGCCTTGACAGTCTTGTTCTGACGCCTAACACATTTAGGTTGTTTTCATTAGTATGATGATGCATCAATTCTGTGATGCTCAGCCATTTCCACCCTTCACTGTATCTGACATCATACCATCCGTCATACCAGTATCAAGCTTTTCACCAACAACTGAAGTCCAAAAGAATAATAAGCACAGAACCGCTTAATTGAGCAGTTCGATTCCATTTTCCCAAGTCATTCTAGCCTAAAGAACAAGGTTTAGAATATTTTTAATTTTCTTACAATTCCAGATTCTTAGCATTCGGTTGTGAATACACACATTTATCTTTCGATTTACGGGTACTCTTTATCTCTCATGAGGACGGAGTCGAAGTATGCATCATGAGCACCCCCTGCATGTCGCAAGAAGGGAAGAACCAAAGAATCTACTAATCCCTAAAACATTTTCTACGCGTTTGCGTGTGACAGCGAAAATGCACGAACGTAAAGATTGTATGGCAACTGATCGGTCCCAGCCCTGCAAACTAATAATGTTGAATATTTTGACCTCAACCGCTCATGGAAGGAGATATCCAGTGTTCAATATTGACGAGCTTAACTCCCGGGGGAACGTCTTGTGCTCATCCCGTATTCAGCTCCATGCAAAGTGCAAGGAGTCATTCTTCGCACGGGGAGCACGATAATTATGTAAATCGTGTCTTCCCCACGTTTAACAATGCGCGACGGTTAATGTTGTCTTCAAGCAGGGAATAATGTTCGTAAGATGGGCAATGAAACAAGACTACTCGCACGGCGCGAGAGACAATGGTAAAAAAAAATACGATTACAAACATTTCCTTTGGAATTCTCTTGGAAAGTGTTGCGATAATGTAACAATTGTGATTACAAAGGGTTGTACTCTTAATAAATAATGCCAGGGAAGCGTGTGAAATAAATCAGAGGACCATGGTAGGTACAAATAAAAGTAAAAATATTATTCAAGTTTTAATAAATGAATATAATGTAGTACTGCGAAAATCATTCACAAAGAAGTAAGACCAAAAACAGGAATGATTGACAAACCGAGAAAATTGAGAAGACAGTACATATCTAGTCATGTTTTCTTCTGTTTTGAGCCTCCAGATTTTCGTTTTGAACATGGATTTCAGAGGATACATGCAAAATCGAATACAAATGACACCAAAGTAGAGATTAATACCAAAAAACTGAAAGAAAATAGCGAATCCGAATGGCAAAAGGATAGGGATGAGGAAGGCGAAATAGGGACGTTCAGCTCAACCGGCAAGAGGAAAGGGAAGATAATAACTAAGGGGGAAGCACTAAGGACGGATAGAACATTCCACTCACTGCACTTTCAGCCACTCAAATTCTTCAAGATGAAAACTGTTGCCATGCCACAGGGGAAATAATTCAAAGTTTTTAAATGGCCAGGCGAAAAAATACCAAAAAGTCCCGAAGGGCCGCTGAAGAGATAATAAAATTCGGGTAGCATTCTTAGCTCACCAGCTGCCTTGTAGAAATAGTTCCAGTTTAAACCCAGCGTGACCAGCACTCTGCAAGGAAAGCAATTAATGGTTTCCACACGCCAGCACAGTCGAATCAAGGACTGATGAGTCGGGGAAAAATGCGAGATTATATAGCAGAGAGAGTTGGCAGATGTGACGTAACAGGCGGCACGGAGCAAGTTGATGCTCGCCAGTACAGCAGCTGACGCCGAGAAGAGATGACCGGGAGAACCTGTGAACAAGGTATGTCCATATGTGAGCGTGTCGTAGACAGTGGTAGCACGGGAGTGGACATTATAAAAGCTGCATGTAGAGAAGATGGAATTACACACAACTGTGTGAAATATACCTTTAAGGAAACCTTTTAGTCATAATTCATCCGTCTTCAGTATATAATATTCGAATATTAATTAATCCCTTCATTTTTATTATAGATTATTACCGTCTTTCACCCCAGTGAGGCGAATGGCTAAAGAGTCTAACTATGCATTCGAGAGAGGAGTGGGTCCGAAACACACTGTCAACTGTTATGAGAATAATCATCCGTGGTTACCCATTTTCACCTTCAGGAAAATGCTGAGACCGTTCGTATTCATAGCCCAGAGTCGATTGCTTCCACCTCCTTATTATATATTTCAAGAACTGGTTATGGATCCTTTCTATCAAATCTGTGTGTAATTTTGTTGCTGGGATCCAAATATCAGAGGCATATCCCAGATTTGATCGAACTAATGCAAAATACAAATAAATTAAATTTCTCATTATAAACCCAAGGCACATGTATGCCTTATTCACAACATGTCTATCAGTCATGGCCATCCATCAATACGTCACATCACAATCTGCAAGATCACGTAGAGCATCTGTATTCTAACGCACCTCTTTGATAATATGTCTGTTAGTCATGGCCTTCTATCAGTACTTCACATCCCAGCCTGCAAGATCACATCGACCATCTGTACTCTAACGCCCCTTTTTGATAATATGTCTGTCACACATGGGCATCCATCAATACTTCCAATCACAACCTGCAAGATCACATTGCCCATCTGTACTCTAACGCCTCTCTTTGATAATATATCTCTCAATCGTGGTCATCCATCAATACTTCACATGACAGCCTGCAAGATCACATTGGCCCTCTCTACTCTAACGCCTCTCTTTGATAATATATCTCTCAGTCATGACCATCCATCAGTATTTCACATCAGGGCCTGCACGGTTGGAATGTTACATAGCGTTACATATTTTGTATTGCTAATTAGCCATACTTGCAGCTGGGATCTCACTGCAGCACATTTCTTACACCTTGATTTGATTACAATTATTGTGCAACAAGCCTGGGAGTAATTCTTCACAACTGTTGCTCGTTTCGTATTCCCTATCTCATATTCAGTGTTCTGTGTATACTTCCCGACTGGTATCGTTTTTGCCTTAGAAATGCTCATTTTCGCATCACACTGCTCTTAAATTGTTGTTCCAGTACCACCACTGAAGGCCTCACAGCTCGGAGACATTCGCTTTCTTGTTAATTACTTACAGTATTATATTGCGTGTCACGAGAATAATGGAAGCTGCGGAATGTTTTCGTGATACAAGAAGACAGTGGAGAGGTTCTGTATAAGACTTCATGCTCGGTGTTACTTAGCAAGTGTTGAAATGCAGCTGTTCTTACTACTGTGTCTGCTGGCGGCAGATGTTACCTTCATCAGAGCACATTGTGAGCGATCGCTTTCCATTAAATTTAATATCTCCAGCTGGAAGAATGAGACCGGACATCGAATTGTCGCTGTGAGTACTGAGCGGTTAAAGCAACATTTTTTCATAAATATCCAGGAATTCTGTGTCACGAACTAACTTTGTTCACGTGGTGGTCGAGCTATCACTGCTTTCCCATGCTTTCGAAATGAGGTTTCCGCTAAAGTATGTAAGATGGATACTGATTTGTCGTATTGCTGCCACGTGTATTTTCTCGACTATACAGTACATTCCGAGCTGTCAGTGTAGAGATGGGATTCAATGATTTTGGTAGACAAATAAGTTTCAATGTAATTTAAAAGTCAGAAATCTTCACAATATGAGGATAATATTGAAATTCAAGAGGAGAAATTGAGGGAAATATTCATATTTAGGGAAAGGACTTACGGGAGGTGTTCGATAAATTTACAATTTTAAATCATTTGGGAAGAGGTTATGCCGATCCGGTGGTGTAGGGGTAGCGTTCTGCCCCTCTCCCGGACGCCCCGGGTTCGATTCCCGGCCAGGTCAGGGAATTTTCTCTGATTCTGAGGACTGGTTCGAGGTCCACTCAGCCTACACGATTAGAACTGAGGAGCTATCTGACGGTGAGATGATGGCTTCGGTCTCGAAGTTAGACGTTGTCAAGAAAGTAGAATACTTGGGTATGATTTTAAGTGGAAATGGAAAATGGTCAGAGCAAATAAAAAGATCAAAGCTAAAAGGCATGAGTGCACTGTCAGCCATTAGCATATTGGAGAAGAAGATGCCCAACACAGACTACAGAGTGCATAAAAATGTTTTTAATGCAGTAGTTAAATCTAGAGTGTTGTACGGAGCGGAAATTTGGGGAGTTGAAGGAAGGGTTGACTCACTTTATACAATTACGAGTAGATTTGGGAAAATAATTATGGGTCTACCCAGCTGTACAGCTAATTGTGGAGTGAGAATGATGTGCAAAGATATAAGTCTGCGAGTGGACAATATTAAAAGGATAATAAAGTATTGGTTGAGAATGAAGTTGCGAGAAGGGGGCGAAATTTTACAGATAGCATATCAACACCAAATGAAACATCAGAACCAAGGATACTGGGTGGATGGGGTACGGAATATTTTAAAAACGATTGGAATGGGATGTTACTGGGAAAAAGAATGTATAGAGAAGTGGAAAATATGTAAAAAAAATAGTTCTAAGATTTCAGGATATTGAAAAACAAGACATTGATGCACAATGTAGAAGAAAGAGGTCATTAGAAGAATTTTGTAATATAAATGGGAAAATGAGAATAAATGTAGAGTTTATAACAAAAAAGAAAATGAGGGATATAATATGGTGGTTAATGGGGTACATAAAAAGAAAGCATATAGAAGGAACAGGGATGAAAATAAATGTTTAATATTCTCTGAAGAGATGGGATGGGCACACCTTATAAAAGTTTGCCCTATGACAAAGGAAATACGAGAAAAATTCGTAGACGGTGAAGATGTAAAGAAAATTGAGAATGAAAATCAGTTGTATACAATTGTAAAGTTATTGAACAGAGAATGGATGCATCCGGATAGAATTGCAAAATTATTTAACATTATTAGGGGAAGGTGGAGCAGGAAATTGAAGGAAGGAAAGGATGTGATACATGTCAGCCAGGAACCGAATTGTGCCTAAGGTAACCTAGACAATATAACTCCGTTGAAGTCTAGAGCCATTAGGTACATAGGCTTAAGGGATAGCATGGAACTACCTCGTTACAGTAGTTCTACTAGTTTCATGTATTGTCGAGTAATAATTTCCGTTTTCTCTCTTTTCTTAACAGCCTGCAAAGGCAATATTATCTTTGATAATCTGAAAAGATATCACTATAAATAGATGTTTTGGTTTTTTCTGCCATAATGCTATATATGAATGGAACTCCAACATTCAGTTTATATTATTCTTTCGCTGTTCAATCTCTAAGCAACTGCTTTATATTAACATTCATCGCATGTACCAATTATTAACACAATTCACAATAGTTATTTAATTTACTCCTTCTAATTTTGTATACGGCATGTATCACAAATTATGAAATTATGAAACGATTACAATAAATAATACCCTCTCCCTAATCTATGATTTTCGAGATTAAGGGAGATGGGTATCTTGAATCTTGAATCTTGAATCTTAACTATACAGCGGGGTGTACCCCAAGGCAGCGTAATTGGACTCCAGTTCTTCTTATATATATCAATCATATGAATAAAGAACTGGAATCAGAGATAAGTCTTTTTGCAGGTGATGTTATACAGTATAGATCAATGAAAAGTTAGAAGATTGTGAGCAACTGCAGAAATACGCCCACGATGTTCTAATATGGAAGCAGAAAACGGTATGGGAGTAAACGGGGTGAAAACAGGACTTGAATATCCTCTGAGATTTAATCATGGTTTAGATGGGTTGAATAACTTATGGGGGTCACTTTAACTACCTAAGTGTTCAGTGAATACCTTCATTGGGTAGTAACATTAACAGTTACTGCCCTCTTCGTATAGATATGAGAGCATTGTAGTGAGAATGTAAAATACAGTCCCTGTTATGAACCCAATTAGAGATGGTTCCAGTGTGTGGGACCCTCAGCAGGACTACTTGATACGAGAACAGGGAAAGATCCCAAGAAAAGCAGCATCATTTCTTCTGGGTGATTTCCGACAAAAAAGAAGTGTTAAGAAATTGTTGCAAACTTTGAGCTCGAAAGACATGGGAGTTAGGAGACGAGCTGCTCGGCTAAGTGGTACGTTCCGAGCTGTCAGTGGAGAGATGGCATGGAATGACATTAGTAGACGAAGAAGCTGGAGTGGAGTTTTTAAGGGCAGGAAAGATCATAACGTGAAGATAACGATGGAATTCGAGAGGACAAATTGGGGTGTTAGGAATTCGAATAATGTATCGATGGAAGTGTTCGATATATCTCCGATTCCTTGAAACTCTTTAAGACTCTTCTTGGTAAATAATTGATAGAGAATCTGATGCCTCTGTGACAGCCTTCGATGCAGATCACTGAGTGAATTATGATGACGAACATGTCATGAGATGTATCACTTTCCTTGTCTCATTGAGTTATGTAAGAATGCGGGGCAAACGCAAATAAAATAGTGGAACAGTTGTTCTGCGAAGAAGTAATTTCTTTCATAAAATTTAGCGACATACGAACAATCTTTTTTTAAGTTATCGACAACGTACTTTATGGAAGAGGGAGGCATGTTTAGAATTCCGAAGTCACCAATATTGAGTGTCAAATGGCTTGTCAGTAGCGTCTCAAATTTAAGTGTCTTGAGGAGACTTCCGCATAACTGTAGCACCATCAGTTGCCTCAATGGTGGAAAATGATTTGGAAATAACTGTCTTTGAAGACTTCTGCAATACTCTAGAATTAAGATATAAAACATAATGACAATAAACTTTCTATCCCATACTGACTAGACGTGAATCAATCCTGACTTTACGTCTGGTGTTAGAGAATCGAATAACGAAAAACAGGACCACGTTCATGGCTTTTGTACATTTATAAAAAAACATTCGATAATGTTGATTGTATCAAGCTTTTTGAAATTCGAAAGGTCATCGTGATCAGATATGAAGAATTATCTACAATCTGTACAAAAACCAGTCTGCACTGATGAGAGTCAAAGTCTATGAGAAAGACGCAGCAATCCATAAAAAATTGAGACAACGATACAGTATGTCACCTCTCCGTTTTTCTGTTTGTATAAAATGGGAATAAAGGCAGTCAAAGAGGAAATTGGAAAGGGAATCTTATTCCAAGGAGAGCAAATCAAAACTCTGAGATTTGTCAATGATACTGTTATATTATCTGAGTCTGCAGGTGATCTGGAGAAATTGATGAATGGTATGGGCACAGTCCTGGAGAAGGAGTACAGGATGGAAATAAATAAATAAATCAGAAACGAATGTAATGGAGTACAGTCGAACAAGTCAGGTTGTACACAAAATATTAGATTATGAAATGAAGTCTTAAAGGAATTAGATGAGTATTGTTACTTGGGTAGTAATAACTAACGATGGCCGAAGTTAGGAGGATATAAAACACAGACCAGTACATCCCTTTCTTAAGAAAAAAATGTGCTCACTTCGTGCACTGATATAGGAATTAGAAAGATGTTTTTGAAGACTTTCGTGTGGAGCGTGAAATTGTGTGGGAGTGAAATATGGACGATAACTAGCTCAAAAAAGAAGAGAATTTAATCGTTCGAAATGTGGTGATACATAACAATGCTGAAGATGAGATAGATATAATGGGATCACGAATGAAGATATACTGAATAGAATTTCTGAGAGGAGAACAATTCGGCGATATACGACCAAAAGAAGTAGAAAGATAGTTACAACTTAAGACACCCAGGACTTGTTCGGTTGGTTTCTAAAGGAACTGGAGACGGTAAGAATAGTAGAGGTAGACCAAAGTGAGAATATGACCAACCGACAAGAGGAGATGAATAATGTATCAGTTATGTATAATTAGAAATTTAACACAGAATAGGTGGCATGGACGCTGCATCAAGCCAGTCTATGCACTGATGACTCGTTATTTCTACAATATCTCGTGATACGTGTTCTAAGTCGCAACTTGCGGCTGTGAGTCCAACACAACGCGGTTTTGTTTTTCAATCTAGCGTGAGTGTTCATTCACGACGTCCCAAGAACAATGAGGTCAAGATGGGTCATTAATGTGTTAGTTCCCCGTAGTTACCACTTCACCTTAAGAAATTCCCAAAGCGGTACCTAATGGTGGATCAAGGTCACCTCCTTCCATATTGTAGCTCGTCCCTTCCTGATTTTCTTCCCTCAATCACCTCACCATATGGCCTGCCAAGCGCAGCTGCCTGGGTGGAGGTCAATCACCCCTGTCCCGCTGTAGCCAAGAACCAATTTGTCAAACTGCAGGACACCGCTTGACGAAGTACTGACGTGAAATTCCCCGCTGATTCGAAGGGGATCACACGAACACGGAAAGAAGAAACCGGTAATAATGAATTATTAGTAGTATACAGGGAGGCTTTCATTTTCACACCCTTTGTGACTCTAGCCTTTCTTTTGCCGGTATGTTCCTTCTTCGAAGTATCAGACCTCTTCCATTTCCCTTCCTATTAGTGTTAAGAGATGATGGTTGCCCCGTTGTACTTCTTCATAAAATAATAATCACCACTACCACTCTCAGCAATTAGTTGTGTTTTCTTAATATTTGATCTGATAATTATTTTCTCAGTGTGGTAGCGGTAGTGAATAAAAGAAGAAGTTTGCGACTTATCTGGTAGGGATAAGGCTGTTCAAATCGCCATTTAGAGCGCCTGAAAGATATGCATAGCCACTTAACAGTTAGGACGGACAAGATGCCGGCTTAACTCCTAGCCATTCGTGCGAGGACACCTGTACTATCACTGCGGAAGAGCGGGTTGTCCCCTCCCCAGGCTCAATATTCCTGCTGTATGGATTAAAATGCGAAGAGACTAGATCGGTAAATACACTTGTAGGTAACAAATATTTACATACATGGACATCTCGAGCTCCGAGGCCAATTGTAACACTGGAATACTGTTGATCTTAGAGAAGTACTTGCTAGAAAGTTCTAGGGCTGTGAACCTTCTTCAGTTTTACCGTATAAATGTCCTTATTTTCATTTCATGCCTATGTAGTGAAAATTCAGCAATTATTTTTCAGGCACAGGTTCAGTCTGATGCATCGGATCACGGAGTTTCGCTGAGTGTCGAGCATTGGACTGAAAAGTGTGATGGCGTAGAGAATTTATTTATCAGGGCTGAGGCGTACAATAACCGAGAAGAACGTCGACCAACAACAGGTAATTAGTAGTTTATAACCAGATTAAGTAAGAATGTCAGTCTGAAAATGACTAATTGGCAAGATATAAGTAAATAAATACGTTAGTAAGTAAGAATTCTTGTGGGTTTGTGTACAATCAAGAAAGACAAAACTAAAGCATTTTTGTAAGTATTTCAGGACGGTTAATATGTAAGATGCTTTAAAATTTATTATATATTTGCTTAATTAACAATGTATATACGTCAGTTAAATAACGAAGGCTAATGGGAAGGAAAAATGTAGGTATAGTCCCTGCCATGTAAATGCATACGCTAAGGGTATAACCTTACTCTTTCTTCCCTGATAATACTGAAGGTAGTGGTTATAGTTATTTTTATAACTGTAGGGTTCGATTCAGTGTCGCTAAGGAAACAGTTTAAGGACCCTACTTGCCGTCTTACAGTTACTAACAATCAAGCAGGTTGGTATGACATGACTTTTCCGTCACTTGCGAGAGAGTACGTACTGCCATCGCCGTATCGTGAACATCAGTAATGTTACATTTGCGGGTATAATTAAAATATATTTTTTATAAGTAAAATATATTTTCCTTTTCTGTAGGATTGGAAATTTGTTTGGGTAATACCAGGAAATTAAAATTCTGCCATGTTCGAAAAATGCATTTAACAACGTAGTCAGTGTTAAATGATGAACACAGAATTTTATTAATACTGTCTTATTTCGTTCAATTCTTAGGTATAGAACTCAATTAGGATGTATCAGAAGCAAGAACAGTCTGCAAGAACTGCTCCGAAAAGGAAAGCAACGTAACATCATCTATAAAAGTCAATTTAGTCCGTCAAGTAATAAGAAATTCCAAGAAGGGAGCCGAATTATTTACACTAGGCAAACACGAAAGATTACGGTTATGGTAATGCGTATATTAAAATAAATGCAGAAATATATAACATTAATTGAGTCAGGACGAGAGATTTTTTATTTCCTTAATTCCTCACTGAACTTCAAAACCGACTTAATTGTGAATACATTGATCGATCATTTACTTAGTTACGGGAACCTACATTATTGTTATTTACATTGAGGACACATCGTTGATGGTTATGTTCCGTGATTTCAACATGTAACTAGTCAAGTTGGCAGCAGTGTTGAGATATTCAAGTGTATAAACAAATAAGTCTGAAACTGTAAAAGTGCATTTGTACAAAACTTTGCAAGCAATTAAGTATATAACAGTGTAAGAAAAGTATCAGTACGGAATAATGTTCACAGGGATTTGTGTTGTTTTGGTGTGTACTATCCACCCCTTCCCCCATTACCTGTCAAATATTTGTGACCACCCTCCCTTATACAAAAATGGAGGGTATTGTATTCAATTTTTTCTCAACTATCTGGCCGATAGTTTGGATGGAATGTACCTTCTAAGATCAATATTCGTTTCAGCATCTACTCCTACACCAGATCCTACGTCAGAGTACGAATATCTCCCAGGGCTGGGTTTCTACAAGTTCTACAAAGAGAGAGTAACTTGGCGGGAAGGAAGGGAGCTGTGCGAGAAAGATGGAGCACACATGGCTCTTCTAGACTCCCAGAAGGAGATTGATACCCTGTATAACATTACTGGATGCTGTGATTGGGTCGGCGTCTTCAGGAACGACTTCGCAAGCCCCTGGATGAACGTGCTTAGTAAGAATATTACTACCACTAAAACTTGTGAACGAATAAGTTTTAACTTTAATTCATTAATTGGTTAACTTGGTTTGAAATTAATCACAGCGTATTCTCTAGCAGAATTACCCTTTTCTCTCACAAAGTATTATATTTTAAAAATTGTCTTTTCATTGCATATTACCAGAAAACGTCTTACTTGGTTCTTACGATGCCCAGAGAAACAGTGTTTCTATAAACAGTGTCTCGTGTAGACAATGTTACCAATATAGTATTACTGAGTTCTTGAGTGTCGTTTACCCTTTCTTCCGTAATGTAGTGAGAGTAACATAAAGTCTAGGAGTTCTAGCAGCCTATACTCCTAAAGTTTAAGCAGATCTCATAGCATAGCCGCTGTTCGCAATAGAGTATACTTCTTACTCGCGTAAAAATCCAGGCTCTAGTGATAATAGTTATCGTTGAATTATTTCCTTAAAACTCATTTCTATTTGTATATGAGATGAATTACACGAATACCGCTGCTGAACAAATATAAATAAGTTACTCTCTTCATTTAGGATTTAGATCCATTGAGACTGCCAGGGCTTGATTAACATCTACTCGTGAACATTAATTTCCCTACATCTTATAAACTTTATTCTTTCTTTTTCAGATCAGACTGTTAATGCTTCAAGCTTAGTCGGCTGGCATAGAGGTTTTCCGAACACAAATTCCTGGAACTGTGTAGTACTCTCCGAGAGGGATGACCATCCTGGAATACTCAACAACATGTGCTGGGATACATTTAAGGTTATTTGTGAACTGCCTGCTCAAGAAACATGAAGAGCGTTCTATATATTGGCTGTCAGTGAGTAGAATGCCATGAATTAGTATTGTGAAGGTGTAAAAGATCACTGCAATTTATTCTATAAAGTCTTGAATAGAATTAATTATAGCACGTTATATTTTATTTCCTTATATAGAAAACCGAACCTTTCTCCTTGTAGCACAGAGAACTCATTCAGGGCTTGAACTACCAAGACGACTGCTGCCCATCCTGATAAGCTGCTGGTATGAGAGTGTAACCTGACCATCGTGTCGTCGGCATTATCACTTGTATTTCTCCTTTTCCCCTGATCATTTTTTCTATCTGTCGTGCCAGAGATTTTTTCATATTAATAATCGAGGTTGATGAAAATAATAATAATAATAGACAAGACTGCAAACATTCAGCTTTGGTTTTCATATTTTAAATGGATGCCTTTGCTGCCGAGACGTAGTGTTTACAGTGCACTATGTCTCCTGGTATGGGCTAGAACAATTTTGTTGCTTTCAATGACCTTTCACTGTCTCATCCTTGGCTTTGAAAGTGACTGAGGTATGAGCGATGCTAGTAATGCCATTCCCTTCTATGAATGTTGTGAAAATCTTGCTCATAGTGTCCGTTGGTGCATCCGTTTCAGTGGACCTGGCAGGCTGATATGTAATAGCAACTTCTGGCTCGGTGAGGAAAGCAACAGGAAACCACCTCACTCCTCATTTAGCTAGCACGCCTTTTCAGTAATGCCTAGGCCATATATGACAGAGCTGTTGAGGATCCAACGAGCCTTAAGGCTGACGACTGAACATAAATACACTTTAAATGGATCATCTACTGAAAAATATAAATTGGCAGGCACCGATTCAGTCAGCCGGAATGCAGTAAGCAATTTGGCCTCTGCTGATGACTTAGTGCTGATGGAAGATTGTGCTGAAAGCCTGCAATCTAATATCCTGGAACATGAAGGCTAATTCTCATATCATACGTATTGTGCCTAGTTTCATTTTTGAGCACCTTCAAATACATCTGGGCTGAGCGGTATCGCATCTTAGACCTACTAATCCGGTGCAAGTGAAGAGGGTCACCGAGGGCGTGAAAATATGCGACTTCATAAGCCTCATAAAACTGCAATGATGTGCCACTGAAATAGGAACTTGGACTGTTTCTCCATTTAATATACAGTAACTTAATGAACATTTCTCAGCAATTCATTATTAGAGCCAGTAATAGGTTACCTAGCGGAATGTAAACTTATTGAAACGGGTAACAGGTCTAGCCTATACCGCACAACGGTTGTGTTATGAGTGTTCCATGAACTTTAGGGGTACAACCCATCTCAGCTCCTATAACTTATGTTATTCTTGCTACATGATGGAAGAACGGGCTAGTCGAAACTTTCTTATAACCAAATTAGTTTACATTCTGCCTAAAATACCGGAGTCTATTCATTATATTTCAGTGTTGTATGCAGGGCGTAATAATAAGATAGACCAAACTTTCAGAACACATTTCTCACACGTAGAAGAAATATAAATGTGAACGAAAGCAATTCCAGACAATTCCTAGTTGAAAGCCTGTAGGCAATAGAAGGATAAAAGGATGAACTCTTCTTCATCCATTCTCTTTTACAGATTCTCTCGGGTAGGGCAGTGTACCAAAGCCTTCCACCTTACTCGATCTTTCCACCAATCGTCTTCTAGTATTTTATTGCTATTGACTCCTCTATTTGCAATACAGTGCACAACAGAACTCCTCCATCTCATTCTAGGCCGTCCCCTAGGCCTCTTTGCAGTCTCTGAATCCATGAATGTTCTCTTTGGCATTCTCTCTCCTGACATTGCCATCGTGTGTCAACACCATTTCAGCTTTGCTATACGAATCTCTTCTGGCCAGTTAAATCTGCTACGGTAACGGAGTAAACCATACAGCCAGTGCCTCCACGCCGAGTGTTGCTCGATGATAATGATGATGATGATGATGATGATGATTGTTGTTTAAAGGTGCCTAACATTTAAGGTCATCGGCCGCTCGGTGATATTTCACACTGTGCTGCTTAGAGAGAGTCAGGGGCGCCGGGATTTGACAATTAGTGGGGTTGCTCCAACACACAGTCCAATCAAGAAAGTGGTGGCGCGCACGTAGCTGTCAGCTTGCATTCAGGAGATAGTGGGTTCGAACTCCGCTGTCCACCGCCCTTAAGATGGCCTTCCATTTTTCCATTTTCATACAATTTCTTCCTACCCACTCCTACTACTTTGCCTTTTCTTATATCATCGTCGCCATAAGACTCACCTGAGCCGGTACGACATGAAGCAAGTTGTCAAATATCACAGTCCAAAAAGGGGAAATCCCCGGAAAATATCGAAATTTAACGCCCAAAAACGCAATTTTAACTGCTCTTGAATGAGTAATACTTAATGGAAAAAACAAACAAATATCTTATTGAAAATTCTTCCGACAATATTGAATGAGTACCAGAAAAGTCCATTAAGGCTTATATAAAAAGAAAAGTCGTCTTTCAATCATGAAAAGAAAGAGATTTTAAATATTACGCAAATTAAATTGTTGGAAGCTAAAGGAATACAAATTTTCACTCCAAAATCGTAAGCCAAAAAAACATAACAGTCAAGTTCCTGGTAGAATGATACAAAACTGAGGCTTAGAAAGCAAAATGCCTAGAATTTGGCGTTCATTGTTAGTATAATAACTAGAGTCCGGATTTTTACTGAACAATAGGTCAGAATGCAAACTTATTGAGGTGGGTAACAAGTACAGTCTACCCTACATAACGTTTATGTTATGAGTCTTGCATGAAGGTCAGGGATACGGCCCATCAGAACCCCTAGCATGTATGTTACTTTTGCTACATAACAAAAGAACGGGCTAGTCGACACTTTCTTATCACCAAATTAGTTTGCATTGTAACATATTACTGCAAAACATTCGTGGTCTAATAATAATAGAAGGAAAGCTGAAAGTCTTAAGTCATTTGCACAAAATTTAACATCTTTGCGGAATTTCTAATTCTCACTCATAAAAGGAGTCTTCCTGCGAACAGTCGATCGTTTGATGAAAATGTTCACCACGGTTCCGAAGTTCAGTTGATCTTTTGTTTCTTGAGTATGGACATGCATGATTGCATTGTCGGTCAACTTCCCTTGCGTCATGTTACTGCAGAGGTAAGTATAAATCTTCTTAAGGCAGCAAAAGAACGTTCTCATATACATGGAATCAATTAACCTTCATGACGTTTTGTATTAATCAGATCCAGTTAATAAATATATAAAATATCGATAAAACTCACATGTGGTGTTAATGATAATGTAAGGGCAAAAAATACATTGGTATTTCCCCCGTTATCTTCTGTTTTTATATATTTTGTTTTAATTTCTTCTCCTGTTTATTGGGGTTGCTGAGCAACCCCACAAAAAATTTTGGGGGTACACGAGCTCCGTACACCACTGAAAGGGGCTCCTGGAGGGAGGTATAAATGTTCTGGTGATTCTTAAGTATGTTTCTTTGTGAGTATTTCTACCGTGTTCACTACTTCTCCAGAAGCTTCCAAGTTCCATCACAATTTCCAGTTCGAATTCGCCAGGCAAGGTTTAAATCCTTGAAAATAATAAAGACGAGAATCGAACACGAGAACATTGATTGACTCCAATTTACACAGAACTCGTAAAATGTAACATCTGAAAGTTTAAAGAGAATTCTTTTTTCACAGAAGATTAGACAAGAAACTGAAAGAGGATTCACATTTCGGAACCTATCAGAAAGAAAGAAAGAAATAATATGTTAGAAGTTATTAAAGTTCCGTCCCTTCCAGAAGTTTTCTGTTCGCAAAGAAGAGAAAGAAATGAGCTGTAGTGGATTTACTGGCCAAAGCAGCAGGGTTATGTCTCTCGCTGAGCTCCGTATATCCCCTGAGGATACAGCAGTGCTGACTAGAGACCCGGCCATCGGCCATAACACACTGTTACGGTCCAGTCGCAAGGAACTGCCACCCCATTCCCACTTCCCATTCCTTCGACTTCAAGAGATTCAGCACTTCACTTTCTGTGACAACAAAATGTAGCGGACACTCGCCAGATCCGCAATATTATGGCAAAATTGGAACTATGATACATTTCTAAACTGATTATCAAATTAATATATTATACACTGCAGCAATTAGCACTTATTGTATATGTTTCCTGCTTTTAACATACATAGGTATATGTCTCATGGCTGGGAGTCAAGATAAGAAAGGTGTGGTGGGATCATACCTAACAATCGTTAGGCTGTGATATGCAGCATTGATGGATGGCCATGACTGAGAGACATTCAGAAGATCGATTATTTTATTCGTGGTAGTTTCCTAGGCCCTGAGTCAGTTTTCGCTATTCAATACACTGCATCCAACACTTGTAGACTCCAAATTCCACACAGTTGTCTCTCGAAAATTATTCATTAGATGCAAAATAATTTAAGTTTCATTTATTTAAAGTATTCACTGTATCTTGGAAGGGAGGGTGCGGTCAATCGTTGAGAGAAAGGTGGATGAAAACCAGTGTGGTTTCAGAACACAGAGGGGCTGTCGGTATCATATTTTCAGCATGCGTCAGGTAATTGAAAATGTTACAAGACGAATAGACAGTTGTATTTATGTTTCGTAGATCTAGACAAAGCATATGACAGGGCATCGAAGGAAAAGGTCACCATTACGTTCTAGAAAAAAGAACAAGAAAAACGGATATCTTAAGTTGTTAGGCAGACAAAGAAAGGCAGGACATGTGGGTTTAGCAACGCGTTCTCCGGATTTCTTACATTGAACACTGAACCATACACAGCCACACTATAGACTCTTGCAGTTCAGGGAAAACGAGCCCGAGCAAGAAACACCCCCTCAGACAGGGGGACAACCTTCAGCCCCCGCACAAGTTTACCCTGTTACTGCCAGACTTTGAGAAACCAACTTAGGAGAGTAAAAACGGGAACACTACCGTTCCTTGTCAAGGGAGAAATATTGAGAAGTAGAGGTTGTTAAAGGGAGACGGCACGAATATTCATTGATCTTTTTAATTCCCCCACACATGGATATTATTTGAGTTAGAAACAAGAAACTTTGTAGACTGGTTCAAAGTACATTGTTCAGAGCTACAAACATTAATCCCTTAAAAAATTGATTTTGGTCATTCTGATGTATCTTCTCAGCCTGAGCTCTCCAATGTTAAGCTGATAAAACTTATAGGTCATAAGTTACGAGTTGTGAGTCTCTGAGGTAGCTCTGTAGAGTTAGGGCTGTAAGAACAATGCCCCTGGCCCAGCTCCTTGAAGTCAGTATCATATAACCAATGTTTGCCTCTGGAGCCCTAGCACAAGGTAGGTGCGCGCGGCCGCCATCTTGCACATTACCCCTGCGGTAGAAGCCCCTTTCATATTTAAGAACTTCACTCATGATTTAATTCCTGCAGGCGTTTTAATATCATGCCTCTTTCGATTTTTTAAATACATGAACTTTTCAATTTTGAAATCTTCACAAAACATATATACACTACCTCAAACCCCCTAAAAGAAATATTTTGTAATTTCTCTGCACAAAAATGAGCAAAAATATTTAGACTGCTTTTCTATCAAATTTCATATTGATACCTTTAGTAGTTCCAAAGAAAATGTACCTTTGTCTTGAAAAAGGAAGTCTAGAAAATGACGATTGAATTTTAGGACACAAAACCTCGCATATTCCATGCTGATCGGCATGCTTGACCAACCGGAAATGACGCATTCACAGCCTTTTTGAATTCTCCTAAGTGTGATATCTCCAAGCGCCTGACAAAACGGACGTAAAGTGTTCAGCGAAGATGAAAAGAAGAAATTAATGTAAAAAAAGGGGGCGTGGCACCTGACGCTCATGTGTTAGGAATTCAACTAGATTCGCCACATAATAATTAACAATTTCAGCAAAATAATAATAGATTTCAAGGATTTCTTGCACGTGTCCCCTTAAGATAAATTGAAATTCTCTATAATTAGAGTAAAGATATTATTGTCTTGTTTTAAATTAAATAATATGAAAGAATCCGGATTTTTACGTCATAATGTTTTAGAATACAAACATGGAGTGCGTAGCAAGTTAAGCAGACTGCTCTACGGTGGTGTAGGAAGAGCTGCATAAAATGTAGGGGTTCTTAATTATCTGTGCCCCTTAATTGTATGCTAAGCTTACAACACATTCGTTGCGCGGGCAAGGCGATATTTCCTACTCACTTAAATGACATAGCATTCTAACCTATTACAGTCTGAAAATTCGCTCTCTAATCATAAAACTGAAAGGAGTCTGTCCATTTCGGGAGGACAGTGCAAGAAGATGTACAGATTGTCCTTGTAGTTCAGTACTTACATAATTGTTTTCGTCTATCAATTCCTCACTTCTCCCACGCTGATCTGCCATTATCTGTATCCTATTCTGTGTTCCATGTCATGCTTCTAACTCTCTATGTATGACCTGTGTTCGAACGGCAGATTTTTGTTTATCTGTTCTGATATCGAGTACGATTTAACTTGATTAAATATGAATATGAGTGGGATTCATTCACATGCGTGTGTTGGTTTACATAAACAGGTTTTTGAAAGGGAAAATTATGTTCGACAAATTGGGTCACTGGTGGTGAAATAGGAAAGGGAATTTCCCCTTTGAATTATGCGACCGGTAATATTTCAAACAGCAACCACACACACACACCGCTGTTTACTCAAACATAACATCAGTGTTGCCGCAGTAATCACACTTGGCAAAATAGGACACGTTTATGTCACCTATCACTATGACGGAAGGATGGATATACAGACGTGAGGGAAATATTCGGTGCATCTGAATAATACGTATAGAGAGGAGTAAATATACTGTAACGATTAGTACATCAATTGAAGGAGAGGTCATCATTACGTTCTAGAAGAAAGAACAAGAAAAACGGATACCTTAAGTTGTCAGGCAGAGAAAGAAAGGAAGGATATTTACTATAAACATTTTAACAGTGATCCTGTCGTACTCACAGACATTTTTCTTACTGTCCCCTTTCTTATTTCTAGCTATTCTTCTGATTTTATGGAGAAGAAACCTTGAAAAAAAGTACAAAATGATAAAAAATTATAAAATGTAATGGAGTGCAATCGAACGAAGACAGGTGACACATGAAATATTAGATTAAATGAGGTGTGAAAAGAAGTATAATTATATTTTTACAAAGCTAGTCGAATAATTAACGATTGTAGATGTAAGGTAGATATAAAATTCAGACTAGCACAAACAATAAAAGCATTTCTTCAGAAAATTATTTGGTACTTCAAATATTGTAACTCCCCGTAGTGCCGTAGCTGCCGTATTTCTATCCCAACGACCGAGGATCGATTGCCTGTTGATTCCAGGTTCGAATCTTTATCTATTGAATCATATTGTTTTGGGAAAGGCACTCGTCCTCAGGAGCACCCGGATGTGAAACTGCATATCTAAATTTTTTGGTCCATATCTGAGTCATAAAATTTCAAATCTTGCCATATCCCTCTTTCATTGCTCTGCAGAAAATGGGAAAACGTTTCACAACATGTATTTTGGTAGTTCAACAAAGTGACTAATTATTTCTACATTAATTGTTAGATTTGAATCAACTTGAATCCTAGAATAAATAACTGTGTAACAAATAAGTAGGAATTTTGATTTTAAATGCAGGAGAAGACAAGCTTTAATCTGTGTAAATAATGAGGTATGTTTTGCGAAATAGTCATTAATTTTCAGACATTACTTTCTCGTTTATAACAGTTAATTCATTACTAAACTAACTCACAAATCTAGTATGTAAACAAAAGAAAACTGCAATAAATCACTTTCAGTTAAGAATTATGTCCATCATCCTAATGCAAAATACAGTGCCTAATTCAGGTCAACAGGGGTGATGAACGTCACGAGAGATCAAGCACCCTTTGGCTACATGAATGAGACGAATTCTGTTTCCTGAGCATTGAGGATGAGACAAGTTTTGGAGTGTCTGCTGTATCTGGTGGGTAATACATACAACAGGAATAATAAGCCTGGGGAGACCACAACCCGCTCTACAGCAGTGATATACGTGTCCTTGCACTGGAATGGCTAGGAGTTAAGACGGCAACTTGTCCCTCCACGCCGTTAAGTGCCTATGCACACTTTCCAATCGTTCTAAATGGCGATACGAACGTACCTGTCTCCACTAGATTTCAAGCAAGTTTTCGTGCAGAAATGAGCGAGCATTGATGTGTTACACGAGTACGTTTAGTCTCATCAAGAATCACAGAAAAATATGTATCATGAAGTGAGTTTTGATTTCCGATGGATAGGGCAAGTATTGAAACACTGTGACTCACCTAAGAAACTGTTTGTTCCAAGCCTCCAAAACATCGCTCGCCTCTTAACTACAACTATAGTAAAGTACATGCATAATACCAACCAATCTTCCTCAGTTCGTGAGCAGATATACAAATGGAAAAATATCGTTCTCAATAACTCAAAATTCTGCCACAATTTTAGGTACAAATTTCAAAAATTATATTACTATATTCTTATTTATCACCTTTCTCCACTTCTGGAGGTTATACCTAGTGTGGATATGGTCCAGTAGTTTTACAGCCGGATGCCCTTCCTGACTTCATTAATTCGATTTCTGTGCTGTGTTGTTTGTAGATGAAGAAAAGTGGTTGAAGACGAACGCAAACACTCAGTCCCCGAAGCAGAAGAATTAAATTCCCCGACCCAGCCAGGACTCGAACCTGAAAACCTCTCAACAGAAAACTATTTTTTTCTATTTGCTTTACGTCGCACTAACACAGATAGGCCTTATGGCGACGATGGGACAGGAGAGGACTAGGAAGTGGAAGGAAGCGGCCGTGGCCTTAATTAAGGTACAGCCCCGGCATTTGCCTGGTGTGAAAATGGGAAACCACGGAAAACACTCGCCATTCTTGCCGACGTCGCACTTCGGAATGTGATTCAAAATGATGGAACTAGTTGTTCAAGGAATGCTAGATGGTAAGCGGACTAGAGGTGGAAAAGCAATTAAATGTTTGGAACAGATTAAATGCTTCACCAGGACACCTCATATATTTCTACCAGCGAAGCGGAAGATCGCCTGAAATAGAGAGGGAATGTCAGGAAACTTAACTTAGTCGTAGAATCGCGATTACTCAGCTGGGAGTACAAGTGGCTCCAGTGTCCCCAGAAGGAACTGGTACAAACGCAGGTTTACTTTTCATATAAACCCGTCAAAATTAAAATAAGTCCAAAAAAAGTTGTAGAGTGCATTCGAACGAAGTCCCGTGATCCAGGAAATTTTAAATTAGAAAATTAATTCTTAAATGAAGTGGATTAATATTGTCAGTTGAGTATTAAAATAACTAACGACGACAGACGTAAGGAGGGCATGAAATGCAGACTACCACAAGCAAGAAAGGCCTTTATTAAGAAAAGAAGTGTTTTCACTTCGAACATTGATATAGGAATTAGTAAGTTGGTTTTGAACAGTTTCGTCGTTAGTGTAGCATTGTATGCTAGTGAAACATGGTCGATAACTAGCAGAAAGACATAGAATAGAAGCTTTTGAAATATGGTGTTACAGAAGAATGCTGAAGGTGAAATTGGTAGATCGAGTCACGAATGAAGAGATACTGAATAGAATTGCTGAGAGGAGAATGATTTTGTGGAATTTGACCAGCATACGGGATATAATTATTTAATGCATATTAAGCAACCCAGTACTGGTTCATTTAGCTTTAGAGGGAAGTGTAGGGGTAAAAACGACAGGTTGAGACCTAGGTGTAATTATGAACAAGAGATTAGCGTATGTGTAGGTTGTAGCAGTTACGTGGAAATGAAAAGATTAGCACTGTATAGGGCGGCATGGAGAGCTGCATCAAGCCAGTCTATGGACTGATGACCCGAATAATACAAATACTCTTGTACACTGAAACGTATACACACAGTAGTCCATATCCTAAAGCTATTTATCAGAAATTCTAAGAATTAGAACTACATAGTATTATGATTTACTGTATCAGAATGTGTATTGAAAATTCCTGGTTCCCGTGGAATTCTGTTCACAATACTCTCTGCAACAAAGAGGGAGCGTATGAATGGGTATTCAAGAAATATTAATTCAAAATAATACACGCTTTGGTAATTCAAAAGACTGAATTATCATCCATATTAAACTGGCTCCCAATATTTCAGTCTAACGAACTAGGACACACAGCATCATGGAATATGACGTTGTATGTATTAAAGGGTATAGCTCCAAGAGGTGGAGTCCGTCAATATGCTGCACAATATTAATACCATAGGACGGTGAAAGAGGAAAATGGTCTAACTGACCACATTATTAACACAGAAGCAGAGGGTTTGTGAGGATAAGTCCAGTTCGTGGCTCATAATCTGCGATGTATTATAGTAGAACTAAATTTTGAATTGTACGGAACCCTGTATACACAGTGTGATTCAGCAGCCCCTTCCAGTATCGTTTGCTGTAGCCCAACATTTTTTTGCTGCTGGCTTTACGTCGCACCGACACAGACAGGTCTTACGGCGACGATGGGATAGGAAAGGCATAGGAGTTGGAAGGAAACTACCATGGCCTTAATTAAGGTACAGCCCCAGCATTTGCGTGGTGTAAAAATGGGAACCACGGAAAACCATGTTCAGGACTGCCAACAGTGGGATTCGAACCCACTATCTCCCGGATGCAAACTCACAGCGGTGCGCCCCTAACTGCACATCTGCAGCCCAACTAACATCATACAGGTATATAGATACGAGCCTCCTTGAGGAAGAAGTATCGTTTATTAAGGTGTTCGTTGTAATAATTTAACTGTGTATGAAGAGAATTTGCCGAGCGCCAAGATGCAAAAAACTTGACAACAGTATTGGGTAAAAATTTGTGCGTTCAGAAAAATGGTACACCACACTTAAAAAGAAATATGAAAACTGACGTTAAATAGAAAGGACAAAAAGGTCTACCCAAATAGCTTTCCATGTCAGATTTTCACGTCCACTATTTTGTGTTGAAGATGGTGATTTGCAATTTGCCTACTAGTAAGTGTAGTCTTACCTGCTCTTGCGTACTGTAGCGAGAGAAACATAGTTTCTAGGGGTTCTGATAGTCCTGACACCTTCCGATTGTGCAAATCTATTGAATACTTCTTACTCGCTTCAGTAAGTTTTCATTCTAACATACGGTACAAATGCTTGAACATCCAAATAATTACCATAACTCGAAACCGAGACCCGAAAACATGTACTGAGAAGTATCGTTCGTTTTGTCATTGGACTGGCCACCTAGTGCCTTGTGGTGTACTACACCACAGCACGTCGCCATGGCAGTTCTTCGATAGTCCCAGCAAGAGGCAGTATAAGCAGAACTACGGTCTTTGCTGTGAACGGTAGTTGAATGTCAGTGGCGGAACTTGAGAATGTCGTACTTTGAATTTCAGTTCTGCAAAAAATAGGCAAATCCGCTAGCGAAACGTCTGAGATGATCAAGTCGAAATAGCCCGAAATATTACGACGGGAAAAAGACGCAAAAATCTCCTTGAACTGATAGCGCCAATTCAAGAACATACGTACGTGCACAGGTGTACAATGCGTTGCCTAAACTGTAGGAGTTAGTCCAAGAAGTTATTGACTGTAGTACATAAGTGTACGCCGTGTTGTCTACGCTGTAGGCGCCACTCCACGAACATACCGACAGTAGTACATGCATTGGTGCACGTTGTTTTGCCTACACTGTAAGCACCACTTCACGAACATATTGACTGCAGTACGTGCATAGATGTACACTGTGTTGCCTACACTGGAAGAGTCAGTCCAAGAAGTCAGTGGCTGTAGTACATGAGTGTACGCCGTGCTGTCTATGCTGTAGGCGCCAGTCCACCATCTTACTGACTGTAGCAGTACATCGATATCTGTAAAAATATTTGAAAGAATACTTGATTACTTAGATGAAAAGTGGTAAAATCGTTATCAACATTAGGTATATTTCCGAAATGCCTCGATATCTGTATTCAAAGGAGACTCAAGTCTGCCGAAAATACAAAATAGTATAAAGAGTGAGTCAAGAAGAATTGAACAATCCTGAATTATGATACATTGTTAATTTTTTGCCTGTATTCAATGTGCTAGTTGTTTTAAGATCTTCGAAAATTGGCTGATGATGACACTTAAAATGTGTTGAAACCGGTCCCATTAAACAGGTTGTAACTACTTCTTACCATCTTATTACGGAGTATTGAAAGGTGGATCCTAACCTATTATATTGTACATGTTATAAGAAACTAGACAAGGACGAGCTTCGCAAGCCATAACCGAGAATGTCTACTGCTCTCTATGGCGGTAGAGACACCAGAAAGGAGAGCCCGGCAAAGAAAAGAATATAAATCTAAATTATGTGCATTATTTGGTTTCAAACACCCACGTGTCGTATTTCACAACCAATAGACCACCGGACGTAGTTTAGACATATCCCCTGTCCATTTTGTCTAGAATCCCATCAACGCAAATATGAAAGTTTGGAGTTGGCAAATTCTCACCTTAGTGTCATGTTCACGTGTGTACTTACATACTTTCCAGTGAAAGCTTTTGCTAAATAACATGGTTATAAAGTTTCATATTTAGTTCTGTTGGTTTTAACTTAATTTAGAATTGGGAATAACGGTATCTAAGTATTAGGTCTTCTGAGAATATATTTCAGTACATAAGAGTTATAAAAAATTCATGTAACTCTGTTTTCAGAACTGATTGATTTGCATGGTCAATCCTAAATCCATTATCTAGAGTCCTTCACATAATAAGTACACGAAAATCATTGACACAGTAAAAGAGCAGTTCTTCATGTACATGTACAGGAAACTGGCACACGTGTACATGAGATTTCAGTCCTACTCCACAATGCGATCGCACTTCAGAGATAGAACGTTTGAATAAAGCCGTAAAAAGTGCGTGATGTTATTTTTGTACAAAATGTTGAATAGTAAAATAAATGACGAAGAGTTACTTGGACTTACACCATTTTACGCTCCTCAAGAAGAGCCACACATAAGCCTTCAAAAGTTCTCCTTTTAATGGAATTCTAAATCTTTCTAATAAATTAAATACACATAATATGGATATCTTTTCTATGACTCAAATCAGCTTCGAATTCACATGTAGTAATTTTCTAAACATATATACTGTTGAAAGTTGTCTGTACTTTGTCTATATGTCTGAATTCATTCTTCTGGTTGTTCTTTTCCTTCTTCTCTCTACATTCTACTGTTCACTTTCTTTCCTTTTTAAATGACCTACCGGTTACACATTCTACTTCTCTTCTCAGAATATCATTTTGCATACTATGTCACTTTTATTTCTTACTCTATCTTCTAACACTGTGAGAATAATTTAACTTGATAACAAAATATATTATTTTTATTATGCACCACGGGAATAATAGTGTATTATAGTAGCTATATATTTTATTGTAACTTCCTCTTGCTTGGATTTCTCAAATCTTAATTGGGTATTTCATTCTATTGTTCCATTTGTATTTCTATTTGTTTGTATTCAGTCAACCTTTAGGAATATAATTCTTATCTATATGTTGTGAACATTGTTATTGGGCAAAGCCTCTTCTGTTCATGAATAAATAAACAAATAAATCAAAAATAAATAAATAAATAAATAAATAACCTACAATAAATTTAGCACTGTGGTAAGCCAGTCGCACTACATGCATCAAAACGTTGGCCAGCAATGAAGAGTTTAGATCATCAACTCTTAAGTGTTTATTCTTCTAAAATCACCTTTAAGTTATAGATTCTCTTCCCAGAATCGTTTTCAAGTAGCATTAAGGGATATAAAACGCTCACAGACAACGTCTAAAATAACATATTCGGGTGGTGAATGTGCGTCACAAAAAGTTAAGAAATTATGTGGGAAAGACGCGTCCAGTAGTACAGATATGTCAGACGTGTTGCATTTGAAGTCGATGGCCGACAATGGTTGGCTGCAATTAAGTCAGTTTCAGTTTACTCCTAGCTGATGTAAATTTAAAAATCCAAATGACATTCTGCGATCCCAGAATGCGGATACTGCATTCGTGGGAAAACGTAAGGAAATAGAAGGAAAAAATGAGAATAATAATACAAAGAAAGTTCATAAAATTTTTAATTCCTGGTCCTTCATTTGATCCTAGGTTCTTTATGTTGCGTATTGAAATATGCATCATTTTTTAATTGCGATCCCAAATTTACTCCGTTCCTTTCTTTCAAAGGAAGTAATGAATCCGCTAAATTACGGGTGGATACATCAAAGTGAGTGGCTTCTAAGTTCTTTTGTTCACGGGAGAAAATCTTAAACTATTGCCTTGGCACGAGGTAGGAGTAGAGCATTTCTCTTTCCTAAAACACAATAAGATAAATCTGATGAAAGCGCTACCACAGCAGAACACCAAAGAAGGATTCTGCAGATTCTTTGATTTGTGGAAGTACCTCATCAATCGTTTAAAAGTAGCATTAAAGGAGATAAAACACTCACAGGCGCTTCCGACTTCAATTTATCAGTAGCTTCACGTTCCGTTCCTTGTGACTTCGTAGTGATAGGCTTGTAAAAAATTAAGATTTTCTATTTATATTCCTTTATTTTATATCGACAACTATATACTTTAATCTGACACTAAAATGAACTTGCCAAGAGAGACAGAATAATTCACAAGTGATTCACATGTATTTGTAATAAATTTCAGTAAGTGCTGTGACATCCTTACTAATGGTTCCTGATGATTGCAACTGAAAATGTTAGTATAGTTGTTACAATCTGATCTTGTGGTTGCTTTTCCAAGTTATATGTTCCCCTCCACTATATAAATCATTTCGGAATCGTTCCTCTGGCTCGAAAGAATTGACCTTTTACGGTGAAAATGTAAATCTTCTGTGGCTACTCACAGAGGTAGCGTGTTTATATAGCGAATAAATTTACTAAATTATTATTTGGAGATATTCACTATTTCACTCGCATCTGAGTTTTCCACTCCATACGCAAGTCACGGACTTAATCGATCACTAAGTTGTCTAGTGTATCGAAATCATGTTCTCCCATACGGCCTCTCGCAGTGCAGCCTCGTTCCTAGAATAGTTCACAACACAACCCTCTGGACTTACTCCGCACAGAGGCACTCACTCGGGACTGTCTCGTGAAATGGCTCAAGGCTGACCGACAGTATCTGGCTCCGTTCCTTATACAGGTAGTGGAGGATTATTTTAGTTTCCACTTCCAGATCATTCTGGGTGTCTTGTTCAAAGTTAGTCATCTTCTTCTCAGGAGCTATCTTATCGCCTGCCGGGGCTATTTTTAACTCACTAACATCCATATAATAAAATTCTTCCGGGCTGTTATGCCGTGGTCCACTCCTCTCGCTTCTCCCAGACGTTTCGACTACTGCTGCGGTAGTCATCTTCTGTGGCGTCGTGTAGATACGCTCTCCTGTATCCCGCTGGCGACTGCAAAAGTTGTTTGGGAAGCAGCTGTGTTTATATGTAAGTGTGTGGCCTCCAATTGGTTCGCGCTGTGCAAACTGACCCAATTGGAGGCCACACACTTACATATAAATACAGCTGCTTCCCAAACAACTTTTGCAGTCGCCAGCGGGATACAGGAGAGCGTATCTACACGACGCCACAGAAGATGACTACCGCAGCAGTAGTCGAAACGTCTGGGAGAAGCGAGAGGAGTGGACCACGGCATAACAGCCCGGAAGAATTTTATTATATTGACATTGGCCGTGAAAGCCTTCATACTTTAATAATCACTAACATCCACATGCACATTGTCGCCTCTCGCTTGCATTATAGTCCGCCGCTAGACCCTCTGCAATTCATGGCCTTCATTGTCACAATATTTGACAAACCAGATGCTCTTAACATAAGATATAGTTACAAGCTTGTGAATATTAATACCAAATTAATTTCTCGAGACATCCATCTAAACTTTGCATAATGAGCAAATTTTTACTTCAGCTTAGTGCGTCGTGATGTCGTCCAAAATAAGATCTCCTACGTATGACCTTAAAAGGAATAATAAATAAAATAATCATACCAATACCTATATGAACTTGAAAAATCAGATCTACTTCGATAAGTGAGTACCACATGCGAGACTATTTAGAGGACCAAGAATTTCAAATACTCAAGCGGACTTCTATTCCCAAACGTCGACAAGAAGACTGCCGGTAACGATAGAGCGAGAAAAATTGGAGTTGGCATTCATGCTCTTCCTTAACACAAACAACTCAAGAACTCTCTCCTACCAATTCAAATACAGACACTGCACACCGAGACAATCAAATACTTTTACATCCGGCTCTTTTTGCACCTGCGTACTATGTTGGAACCGATTTGGACCGCGACTCCTTCCAGTGAATCTTAAAACCATCCACTATCTCCCTAACTACCATTCACTTTGACTTATTGTTCTTTTCAATTTGGTTTACGTCGCACCGACACAGATAAGTCTCCCGGCGACGATGGAATAGGAAAGGGCCAGCAGTAGGAAGGAAGCGGCCGTGGCCTTAATTATCGTTCAGCCCCAGCAGTCGATGTAATTACATATTCAAATCCTCAAAACAAGATTTTCTTCTGAAAATAAAATTACAAGAAAACAGAAAATTATTTTTCACGATTTTTAAGGTTGATGTCCCTTTAAGGGAACTGGGTGAAAATACGCACTTTTGTGAAAACTGCTTCATGTGGAACAGGTAAGAACAAACCATGAAGAAGGGGATAACTCAAAAGTTGATAAAGCACTCTGTGTAAGTTTCATTCAGTTATATGTACAGTTGACTACATTTATTTTCTGTAATAGCAGACGTTATAATTAGAACCCGGGGTTTTGGGCAGTGATAGGTCAGAATGCAAACTAAAGTGTTAAGTAGGGAATGTCGACTAGCCCGTTCTTCCGTTATGTAGCGAGAGTAACATAAGTTCTAGGAGTTCTGATCGGTCGTACCCCTATGCTTATACAAAACTCGTAACATAACCGTTGTGCAGTACACATTATACGTATTGCCCGCTTCAGTAAATTTGCATTCTAACATATAACTGCCTTAAATCTATACTTCAGTTCACAGTAATCCGACTCTTCCAGTAATCCTGCACCCATCCATTACGAGAGTATCGGATTGCCGAGATTGTACTGAATATAACAGATCCAATTCCTGCCAGTACGTTGTGTATTCCACCGTGAAATTTGATATCACGTTTTGACAAATAAGACTCCCTTTACCATTTCGATAAATTCTCAACAAGCTGTTGAGCTAGTGGATTACGTTCATTATACTGAGAGCTTAGCTTGAATGCACCACCGCCCTCACTGAAAATAGTCTAGACAGACGGAGATATCTTGTGACGTGTTTAGCATTATTGAGCACCATATCTCCGCAGTTGTTGATGGGGATAAAATACGGAGTATGTAATGAACACAAATAAGCAGCAGATATTTATTTATTTATTTATTTATTTATTTATTTATTTATTTATTTATTTATTTATTTATTTATTTATTTATTTATTTATTTATTTATTTATTTATTTATTTATTTATTTATTTATTTATTTATTTATTTATTTATTTATTTATTTATTTATTTATTTATTTATTTATTTATTTATTTATTTATTTATTTATTTATTTATTTATTTATTTATTTATTTATTTATTTATTTATTTATTTATTTATTTATTTATTTATTTATTTATTTATTTATTTATTTATTTATTTATTTATTTATTTATTTATTTATTTATTTATTTATTTATTTATTTATTTATTTATTTATTTATTTATTTATTTATTTATTTATTTATTTATTTATTTATTTATTTATTTATTTATTTATTTATTTATTTATTTATTTATTTATTTATTTATTTATTTATTTATTTATTTATTTATTTATTTATTTATTTATTTATTTATTTATTTATTTATTTATTTATTTATTTATTTATTTATTTATTTATTTATTTATTTATTTATTTATTTATTTATTTATTTATTTATTTATTTATTTATTTATTTATTTATTTATTTATTTATTTATTTATTTATTTATTTATTTATTTATTTATTTATTTATTTATTTATTTATTTATTTATTTATTTATTTATTTATTTATTTATTTATTTATTTATTTATTTATTTATTTATTTATTTATTAGATACAGCCGATGGGGGGCCTTGTACATTAATAATATAACAAATTTAAATAAGATAAGAATCGCTATAAACAACAATAGTATCAAAAATAACAACAATAGCTGGAAAGGGTTGGTTATACAGTTAAAGGCGGAATAAAATTGAAACTTGGAGAGGACTTCAAAGGAATCTTTTAATTTTGTGTTTGAAGAATGCAAAGGGTGTGAACATGTAGATATTGGGTTGTGAATTACCAAGGGTTGGGTGACGGTGGAAGATAGAGCATTGTTGTAAGGTTAGGCGTGGATAAGACACATGATGAGTATGCCGGTTGCATGTAGGGTGGGATGGGGTGGGGACATTTATAGGGAAGTGCGTTGGAAGTGTATTGCATTTAGTATGGCCATTGATTATTTTGTGAAGGTAACAAAGATCGGAGAACTGCAAACGGATTCTCAAGTCAAGTATACTGAAATGAGTCTTAACAATGAAAGTTAAAAATGCTATTTAGTTGAGATATGTTTGCGATAGCAGATGAGGACCAAATAGAGAAACAAATGTCAATAATGCGGAAATCATAGGAGACAAAGTAGGATTATTAGGCGTTAATTTACGTGAAACTGCAATTCCCAAGGTACGGTTATCTCCGGATTTTATTGACTGATTTTTATTCTGATGGAAGCTGACCTAAATATACCTGTATTAATGTGGTGCGGGTTAGCTAATTCCCTAGCTTAAACTAAGGATACGTGAACGAGAACCCAGCATCCTTAAAGGCCCACGTTTTGAGTCCATATCTTAAACCAAACTCTGATAACCCTTTAATATCAACTAGAGCAAAATATCACTTAGTTCATCGTCGGTGTGGAATTAGGTACTACTTTACGAGGCGTAAATTTATCGGAGCAAGTTAATGTTAGTAGTAAGTGCATCCGAAAAGTAAGTTATTTTATTAAAATTGTCTCTCAAATAATTGTAGTTAAAAAATACGAAGGACTTTTAAGCGGTCACCTATACCTTTGAACTTCGAAAAATGGGGTATATTAAACATCTTTACGCAGCAATGCAAATGAATACTAAAAGGAAACTTAGAATGTCAAACACATTATTCCCAAATATTCTGAAATCATACAAAATTGTGCCATTATATATCATTAATATGCCGGTGTATCATGGCCACTACTTTTCCGTTTCCCTGATATTTTCCAAACGCATTAATTTTTTCTATGATTATTTTATGTTACGATCAGTAATGTTATATAGCTGTACCAGAATCAGTGAAGTCGAACGAGTATAATATTTTTTTCATGAAGTTGTTTTCATGTAGTCAATTTTTCATTAATTTTTATTTGAAAATATTTGCTTATACTTAAATAATGAAGCTAGCTCAGTCATTCTAGTACATCTTAGTCTCTATGAAATATATATGCATACAAAATGTCATCTTAATATCTTAAAAACCTTCAGAGTTATCAGGGAAACGAGTAAGAAACTTAGCAATAAAGGGCTTCACGTTCTTGGTCATTACTCCGAAAATATTGGAGATATTAACAAAAAAATCTATTATAAAGAGAAAAGTTGAATTTTAAATCAAAATAATAAAAATTGCTAATTTGAAATTTTGGTCGGTCCAAGGTGTCGATTCCCCCCTAAGTGCCGTATTACTAACATTTTAGGAAAACCTCTTATTCTTCCAACTCTTCCACATGGTATTTAGGCAACTAAAGATGTATTCTGCGTTATATTGTTATAGATCTTGCAATTTCTGTAAAATGTATGCCTAAAATTTTAAAAATTGCACTCTTGGAAACGTAATAATAGCTGATACGCGTAGCCAGTAAAGAATGCCCAGGCTGCGCATATCTAAACAGCCAGTTAAAAGTACTCTCTCTCTCTCTCTCTCTCTCTCTCTCTCTCTCTCTCTCTCTCTCTCTCTCTCTCTCTCTCTCTCTCTCTGCAAGAAAGCTTAATATATTGAAATAAATAAATTCCAAATTTGAAGTTTTGAACACTTTCCCCATACAGACGTTCTTAAATAAAATTCAAATTTGTACAGTTCAAAAAATGCAAATGCTGCATATACAACTTTTTTCACACCACAAAAATAGCGGGAATGATCGCTGTACAAACATTTGGGGATAATAGCAGAAGGGTACTCGAAATTAGGATCTAAAGATTAAGTTAGGAGTGAAGTCCATTGATGAAGTTGTACGCAGATATCCACTTCGGTAGTGGGGTTTCATGAGGCTAATGATGACCTAGCAGAATAATGGACTGGATCCTGGAGGGTAAGAGAAACAGAGAGAGAGACCAGGACGACGATAGTTAGACTCAGTTTCTAATGGTTAAAGGAAAAACAATGCCACAGAACTTGTTAAGAATACCAGGATAATGGCATCGTTTCGTAAATTCATAGAGGTCTGCAGACTGAACGCTGAAAGGCATAACTGTCTATAATTTAAAAAATACTGTACATGAGATCGCTGAGAAAACGGGTCTCAAAGTCTCATATGAGAAGACGGAATACATTGAATATATACATAAAGGAGCTGGACACTTAGAAGCGAAGCATGGAACTGTAAAAGGAACTGAGAAATTAAAATATCTCGTGGAATGGATAGAACCTAACGGATTGGATAGAGGCGAATAGAGCAAGAATTAGAAAACTAGAATTAGTTAACAGGTTGACCCAGAACAGATACAGTAAAAGATCAATATATAACAAGGGGAAACAAAAGCACTACAGCACAGTGGTAAAGCCAGAGGGTATCTACGCTTCAGAGAGACTGACAATGAATGAAAAGGGTGAGCTTAAAGAACTCGAAAAAAAGACAGGAAAATTTTAAGGAAAATTTCAGGACCACATACAAAACCTGATGGAGAGTGGAGGAATAGAAAACTGATGATCCCTACAAATACGCCCAAAAAATCACTGTCACCATGCGAAAGCGATGACCAAAATTCCATGAAAAGCAAAAAAGCAAAGCAAAACAAAGTCATCTCCGTACAGGTCATGAAGGCCCGTGGAAGGGTGGATAGTAAAGGCTTCCACTATCCGCAAACTCGGCACTAGATGGGGTAGGGTATTTAGCTCTACGCCCAGCCGCCTTTGCCCCCAGGAATTAACCTGGTACTCATTCTCGGTGTAGGCTGAGTGAACCTCAGGGCCATGTGCACCTCCAGAAGTGGAATACTCGTTTCTTAAATTCTACGATTTCCTGACGGGGATTCGAACCCACGTTTTTTCGAGTGAACCGAGCATGCCTTTATCGCCTCGGCCAGGCAGCCCCTTAAAATTCTATGGACATCTAGAAAGAATGGATGAGAAATGGCTAACTGAGAAAATATTCAAGTATATCACTGGACTGAAAGCTTCGACGAAGTGGGTCGCAGAGGTAAAATGAGGTGCAATAGGAAGTGGACTTACAATGGATATGATTCACAACAGAACAGAATTTAGAAGCCGAGTGGACCGCATCAAAACGTTCCAGGAGAAACCACCAAAATGTAGACCCAAACTGCTCATATCTGAGAAAGAAAGGAAGATTAGAAGTCAAATGATGATGAGGATCTGGGAGGAGAAGAAGAAGAAGAAGTATAGAAAGCCTTAGGATCAATGCGCTGCATAGGCGCCCAATTCGAAAACAAGAATAAACCAGGTGTCCCGTCAGCGCCGTACCTCACAAGTGTTCCGCAAGCACTACTGGTGGATGTTATGTGCAACAACTGATTTTCACAGGAGTATTACTGCCTGTAGAAATGTTACGTCAGAATACCAAGAGATAACAACCAGATGGCATGATCATCAGCTGTACCCGTATAATGCGCCCTCTTTCACTAGCAAGCCTCGTATTCCAACGCATATTAGTAGACTAGTATTTGGTACAGTAGTACTACAGTTGCTGTCAATCGTGCTGAGCAGCGGTCGCTTTGTAGGCCACGGCACTTCAGGCGTCTTGCGCCGTGGGGGTTGGTATGCATCCTCAAAACACCCACCCTCTTGTTCTGCACATATTACTATATACTTCATTACGCTTTCTTTTTACCCGCATTTGTTGCCCTAATCCTCCTCCCTTTTATCAGATAATCTGTAACCATATACTAACGGCATATAAAAAAGAAGACGCGGTTACTCTAACAGCCCTGCTCCATTCTTTGACAATTGACATGCACATGAGCGCTTACTAATTATCGTCTTCTCTGAGCGAAGTCATAACATCAACAGAAAACACTCTCCACCACAAATACGCATTTCTTTAACCCCCTCTAGGGTGTCGTAAGAAGATCTAATGCAAGTCTGCTTTATTCACCTTTAGTTAGAATAGACCGACCCGCATTACAGGTAAACAGAGACCGATTCGTTTGTCGGGAGCTCCTGTTACGTTAGGCCACCAAACTTACAGACCTGTATGCAGCTAAAGTTTTGTATTTCTTTTTCTATTCGCTTTCCGTCGCACCGAGACAGATAGGTCTTATGGTGACGACAGGATAGGGAAGGCATAGGAGTGGGAAGGAAGCATCCCTTGCCTTGATTAAGATACAGCCCCAGCATTTGCCTGGTGTGAAAATGGGAAACCACGTAAAACCATCTTCAGGCCTGCCGACAGTGGGATGCGAGCTCACAGCTGAATAGTATGAATTATTGTTTGTTTATTTGTTTGTTTGTCAAGCCATTGTCCCGTTACTCCACGTGTTGTGGTATGGGGTGAGATGAATCAGTTGTGGCGGGATTTTTGTGACCGGATGTCCTTCCTGACGCCAAGCTCATTGGAGGAGTTAATGAGAAGAAATGAATGACGTGATATACGATAACAGGATGGAAGAGGGTGAAACCCAGTGCCGGCACATAGCCTACTCCCGTCGAATAACACCAAGGCGTCTGCTCAAGGCTTAACGTCTCCACCCGACGGACGAAGCACCACTGACAGCGGCATATTCCCTCATTCCATACGAACACTACGGTGAGATTTGTAATGTAATGCAAGGTTTTGCACGCAATCTAGTGATTAGAAATTCTAAACCACAAACTCCCCTACCCTGCCGGCCAACATTGTGATGGCGAACAACGGGACTCGAACACGGTGCCAGACCAACGCCTTAACGAGCAGGCGGACTTGCACAATATTATCAATAATATTAATAATTTCGAAATATCCACTGCGACTCCTACGAGACAGCACTCCACTGCCCCACAGGTACAGCTTGGGAATTAGCACTCGAAGATGACTTTTCACTTTCATTTCCATTCGTGGAAACCATATTTATTCGCTGATTACTGCCGCCTTTTGAAACACTTAGACTTCAGCCAGAGGGATTGAATCCCCCTTCATATTTAATGCTCCTGTTCTTTCAACTAACTTTCCTTCCTAATATCTTATACAAAAAATCGTTCATATCTTAAGACAGACTTGATTAAACTTTTCTTTTGAAGTGCTTCTTATCGTTTATGGCAAAGAAAGTCACTAATCGTTAAGAGACAAACGAAATTGTCTCCAACTTTGTGAAGCAATTCAACTTTCAAGTTGGAGTAACTCGAAAGCAAAGTTCTCGCTTGACTGAGAAACAGCCTGCCTCGTGGCCAAAATCGTTAAGGCGTGACGACTTTATCGCCTAATACCGTAGTTCGAGTCCCGTCGGTGGTACGTTATATATATCACAATCAAAATGTTAACTAATTAATTAAAAGTATTTAAATCCCTGTGTCTGGACGGGATTCGACACCGGTGTCCTCTGAACTGATAGCCATTACTCAGAACATTCAGACCAGGAGGTTGTGAGTTTCACTCATACGAAAATTCCCCTCAGTTATATTTCCTGTCTTGATGGGTGAAAATTCCTTATGGGGAACATTGTAAATACCTAGATGTTAATATAAGGAACGATATTCATTGGCGTACTCACATAACAGGTGGTGTAAATAAAGGGTGCAGATATCTGACCATGGTTATGAGGGCATGTAAGTCTCTGGTAAGACCTCATCTAGATTACTTGATTCAAAAACCGGAAAAAAAAGTCCAGAGGAAAGCAAATCGATTTGTTCTGGGTGATTTCCGACAAAAGAGTAGCGTTACAAAAATCTTGGGGCTGGGAGGAATTGGGAGAAAGGAGACGAGCTGCTTGACTAAGTGTTATGTTCCGAGCTGTCAGTGGAGAGATGGCGTGGAATGACATTAGTGGTCGAATAAGTCCGAGTGCTGTGTTGGAAAGCAGGAAAGATCACAATACGAAGATAAAGTTGGAATTCAGGAGGACAAATTCAAGCAAATATTCGTTTAAAGGGAGCGGAGTTCACACCAGGAAAATGCTGGGGCTGTGCCTTAATTGAGGCCACGGTCGCTTCTTTCCAACTGCTAGGCTATTCCTAACCCATTGTCGCCAAAAGACATATCTGTGTCGGTGCGACGTAAAGCCACTAGTAAAACAAGGAAGGGGAGTTAGGGATTAGGAGTAATCTACCAAGTGACATGTTCAATAAATTTCCAAATTCTTTACAATCATTTAAGAAAATACCAGGAAAAAACAGACAGGGAATCTGCCACCTGGCCGACTGCCCTAAATGCAGATCAATGTGATTGATTGATTGATTGATTGATTGATTGATTGATTGATTGATTGATTGATTGATTGATTGATTGATTGATTGATTGATTGATTGATTGATTGATTGATTGATTGATTGATTGATTGATTGATTGATTGATTGATTGATTGATTGATTGATTGATTGATTGATTGATTGATTGATTGATTGATTGATTGATTGATTGATTGATTGATTGATTGATTGATTGATTGATTGATTGATTGATTGATTGATTGATTGATTGATTGATTGATTGATTGATTGATTGATTGATTGATTGATTGATTGATTGATTGATTGATTGATTGATTGATTGATTGATTGATTGATTGATTGATTGATTGATTGATTGATGAGCGAGACGTTTGGAACGTACATTTTAAAAATAAATTATACAATAATTTGTGTCCGTAGTTTTAATATTGTTGCCTCGTACCTGGACTAATTTCTCGGCTAAGGTGTGTCAAACTGAAAAATACGTTCAGTAATTTTTTGTCCACTTGTCCGTTCATGCAATTTTGTGAGTTTCTTGCGACATCGCAGATGATTATTTGGTGGAATTTCTTGAAACTGAGTATTCAGGATAAGAGAAATCCTAGTTCTCCACAAAGCTATACATTATTTGATTAGTAGAGGTGTCTGGGATAAAACGTAATATGGGTCAATAAATTGTAATGCTTCAAATGTGACACAATATATTATACCCGGAACGAACTACGTATAGGGTCAGTCAGTCTGCCCTCCTCTGGACGAAACACATCTCTGGAAAACTGTTTTGCTTTTTGCTAGTGGCTTTACGTCGCATCGACACAGATAGTTCTTATGGCGACGACGGAATACTATTTGAGACATTCATTGGCGACAAGTGTTCACTATGAGTCTCTTATTGCTCCCACGTGCGCTAGTCTCCTCACTTCCATCTTTCTCATCGGACCTCCCTTGGTCAACTCCTGTTCTCTTCAAATCCCGACGGTATTATATTTGTGATGCCTAGGAAATGTTTCTCGTCCTCCATGCCCTTTCCTTCCCCAATGTCTTCATTACTCGAAGAATTCGACTTCTTCCTTTTTCCCTCTTAATGTATTGGTATTAAAAGAGGACTTTTGCCGAGTTGAACTCCCTCTTAAAGCAAACACTACCACCACCAACTGATTAGTAGAGGTCGAAAGTATAGGCAATAATAGGTTAGAATGCAAACTAATTTGGATGTAATAAGTGTCGACTAGCACGTTCTTCCGTAATGTAGCGAGAGTAACATAACTTCTAGGAGTTCGAATGGTCAGGGCACTTCATGTTATACGAATCGTGGACTAGCACGTTCTTCAATAATGTTGCGAAATTAGCATAACCTCGAGGGGGTTCGAACAGTCAGAGCGCTATATGTTCTGCGAATTATGGACTAGCCCGCTCATACATAATGTGCCGAGAGTAACATAACTTCTAGGGGGTTCGAATAGTGCAAGGACTTCATGTTATACGAATCGTAGGCTAGCCCGCTCATACATAATGTGCCGAGAGTAACATAACTTCTAGAGGGTTCGAATAGTGCAAGGACTTCATGTTATACGAATCGCAGTCTAGCCGCTCTTCCACAATGTAGCGAGAGTGACATAACGTTTAGGAGGTTCGAATAGTCAGCACACATCATGTTATGCGAATCGTAGTCTTGCCCGCCGTTCGACAATTTAGCGAGAGTAACATAACTTCCAGGGCGTTCGAATAGTCCAGGGACTTCATGTTGTACGAATCGTAGTCTAGCCCAATCTTGCATAATGTAGCTAGAGTAACAAAACTTCTAGCGGGTTTGAACAGTCGGAGCACTTCATGTTATACGAATCGTAGGCTAGCCCGCTCTTCCATTATGTAGCTAGAGTAAGATAACTTCTAGGGGGTTTGAACAGTCGGAGCACTTCATGTTATACGAATCGCAGTCTAGCCACTCTTCCACAATGTAGCGAGAGTGTCATAACTTTTAGGAGGTTCGAGTAGTCAGCACACATCGTGTTATACGAATCGTAGTCTTGCCCGCTGTTCGACAATTTAGCGAGAGTAACATAACTTCCAGTGTTTCGAATAGTTCGGGCCCCTAAATTTGATGCAGATCGCATAGCAGAACTGTTGTCCGGGTAGGCACATACTTGTTACTCGCTTCCGAAAGTTTGAATTCTAACCTGTAACTGCCTAAACATCCGGATTGTACTGATGAGTGAGCTTGGAAAAGCACAACCACTCAGTACCCGAGATAGAAAAATTAACGCGATTAAAATAGACAGCAGGATCGGGAATCGAATCCGGAATTCTCCGAACGAAAGGTCACGACAAACTAACCACACAAATCTTATTTTGAATACCCATTCGAAATATTATTACTAAATAATCCTCCATGGAGCAATGCATCTCTCGTCTGTAATTGGTAATGTATTCCACATGAGTGGCTGTGGATCATGCGGTAGTTGTAGTTTTCCCCACAAGCAGAGGTCAGCAGCACTGGTATTCTCATAGGGGTAAACATACAGGTTGGCTTTACCACAAATGCATCGGGTTACCAAAGGCAATCAGTTCGGCGTGCTCCCGCATCAATCAATCTCACGTTTACACCCAGACAGCATGAAATGTTTAGTAATCATTCGAAACGATATCACAAACGGTTTAGCGGGGATTTTCAAGTAGATTTTGCATTACTGTGTCAGCTTCGCTGGCGGATTGAGGATATGAGTGACATGAACGCAGGTATCCATACCACAGGGTACGGAGTTTAAATGAACAGTTAGTTTTCTCTACATAATGACAGTCCAGGTTTTAGAGCAGGATTTAAAAATGTTTACCAATTAATCTATATGTCTTGAGGAAAGTCCTTTTACAACTTACTTTGTAATTACTGGGAACATTCGAAATATTACTGATGATTTATTACTACCCCAAATACACAGTTGGTTATTATTTTCCTCAACATTCCCAAGGTACCTTCTTTGTTTAGGGTTGAGATATGTGTAGGGGTGATTGGAGGTATTAGATATAATGATAATAATAATAATAATAATAATAATAATAATAATAATAATAATAATAATAATTTATTATTATAACTATTATTCTTTCTTTCTTCGTTATTCCCATTCATAGATTTCATTTCAACTTGTTCGTTGCCCTGAAGATCTCCTTCTTCTTATCCTCCAAAATCTCTTGAATGCACTGTGTTGCGTCTTGCGTTCTGTGGACCACTTCCTACGAGTTTTCTCTTTCGGTTTCTCCACGAATTTGTGCTTGGCTGCTATTCTACTAAATACTCCACAACTTTCTATAACGTCGTGCGTGATATTCATTTCTTGGAGTTCCGACTTAGTTTCTTCTAGCCAGTTTATTTTGACCTTCTTTGAGTTGATTACTTTTGGTGAGTCTGTCGCTGCACATTCTATAAATATGGCCATAGAACTTCAGACGTATCTTGCGTATGGCAACAGTGAACCTGTCAGTTAATGAGTTGCGGTCCGCTGCTCCCTTAATTCACATTCCGTTTCCTCTCGTGGGACTATAACTTTTTCGGATAATTTTTTCTTTCTTTTCAATTTCCATAATTTTAGAGTGGCCTCCAAAGGATATGCTTTCTGAGGCGTATAAAACAACAGTCTTGTAGTGTCGTAGATTTGTATTATTATTTATTATTATTATTATTATTATTATTATTATTATTATTATTATTATTATTATTATTATTATGTTCCGTATATTGAGGCAGTAATAAGATAGCAAGCAGACTAATTTGCCTAGTGGGAAGCGTGAGCTAGCCCGCTGTTCCGAAATGTACGTAAAGTAACATACGTTCTAGGGGTTCCAACAGGCCGTACCCCCAATGTACATGCAAATCTCATAGCAGGATCGGTTGAAGTAAACTTCTTACTCCCGTCAATAACATTGCATTCTTGCATTCTAACCTATTGAGACCTACAAAAAAACACGCTCTCGTTATTATTTTTTTATTGATTCGTTATGCATAAGTAAGGAGCACGTCTAAACTTATTATTACAATGATTCTTCTTTTCTTCACAAACTCTCTCCATTCCGCCACTCAGTTCGTTTCTGCGTTCCTCTGCTCATCCTGCATATTTTCTTTTAGATTTCTCTACTAATTTATTTCCTAGTACGTCTTTACATTATGTTCTATCTTGAATGATTTCCTCGGTAACGCCAATTTCTCCGTTTGTTTGCAGTAACCAAATGCTGCGGATTTTCAGAAATAGTGGTTTAGAAGTCTTCCTATCAGACTGAAGTAGATGTCTGTAGAAATTTAATCTCAGTTTTTATGATTGTATCTGTGATTTTTTTCTGTGACTTGAAAAATTTCCTGTTGTCTCTTTCTCGTCCAAATTCCATTCACATATATTGATCTTAGAATTTTTTTGTGAAAATGTTCTTATCATGTTTTTCGTTGCTTTATTATTTGTGATACGCCGTCATTTATCAGTGTTTCGTAAGCGTAAAGTGCCTCCATTTCCTTGACTGTGTTGTAGTGCCGTAATATCGATAATTTATTTTATCTGTTCCAAGAGATTTTGCAAGCGTTTTGGAGTTTAGTAGTTCTTTGTTTCCATTTTTATCGCTGATGGTTGAATAATTTCGCCTAGGTACTTGCAAGATTAATGGTTGGTTGTCCAATCGTGGTTTTGTTCTTTCTATATACTGCGTCCTTTGAAATGAAATTCGGAGTCCGCTGCTTCATGAAGTATTTCTAGAGACTGGATTGATTCTTCTCTGTTGTATGAACGTATTGCAATTAAGGTTAATTTTTGATTTTGAAATGTCTGACAATGTTTTTCTCTATATTAATTTTTCCATTCGTGAAACATTTTGATAATCGCAGTGAAATAACAAAACACCTCCACAAACATTTATTTTGTAGCCTCGTTCATCTCCACGATTCAAAAATGAACCCAACCATTGTCGCCTTTGCTCCCCTCTGCTTCTATAGCGAAATGCAGTAGAACAGGCTTCACAGGGCAAATCCTCCTGGATTAAAAATGTAAGCAGCGAGCATGTTTTACAATATTCTAATAGTAGATAGATGCGCCAAGTGGAGAAGGGAGGAGATAAACATATAGTCTGAGCAATATCAAACACCGGAACAATAAACATTTTACCACGCTACACGGGACTGAAAATATGGTGACTGTCAACGTCCAGGGGATTGGAAATAGCACACAGGACAAAGTAGTAGTATTGCACATTACACTAGGCTAGTAGTCTGGCCACTCGTTTTCCAACTCAAGTTTTAATACCGAAGACTATGGTTTGGACTTTTCACTAGAGCCCTTAGCTACCCTACCATCTTATGATTGTCACTGAAATTATTTGTGTACGTTATGAACAGCGTGGGAGTAAGACAATAGCCTTGCGGGAACCAAGTAATTGACATCAAAAGTTTAAACTTTAAGAAGTCTCCGGGAAATGAATGCACATGAATACCTTTCTCCGTTTAGTGTTAACTAAACTGAATGCCACATCGACCACACATGATTTGGAAAATTATCTCGTAACTCAGCCCAACCTGGATAGCTGAGACGACACGACGCACAGTACAACGGATGGAGGCATCCTGACATAACTTTAAAACATATTAAACACAGCCTTTTTACACCTATTCATAAGTTATTCTTAAATATAATGTTCATAATGGTAACGTAAGTAAACTCGTATACACATCCCGATTTTCTGCAGCCATTTTCAGGCACACCCCCCAATGGAGGTGGAATGCATGGACCATTTCAATCACATACCAAGACTCCTGCCATTCTTAAGTTTCTGGCAGTACAGGGAATGGAACTCGAGCTCCAAAGGACGACAGCTAACAACACTAAACCTTACGGAGGCGGATAGTCATAATGGTAAAATGTGTGATTTGATAGAATCGAATGATGTTCCTTCAAGAACGAAACGCGTCATTCTATTATTAATTAAATGTTTTCTATTTCAGGCATATTATTTCATTAATACAAAGTTCACGTTTTCAAGAATTTTAGTTTTATACATATTATATAAATTTCGAGAGACAGGAAAACATCGAAGTCATACATTGACTCCGTAATCCAAACTTCTTACCATATTTATATCTAGCTTACTCTTAAATTCGATGACCTCAATATTTGGGCCCTTAAGGGAGACATAAATGAAAGTTTTTACTTCTTCATCGTTCTAATTATTGCCGCGATATTGTAACCATTAATATATAGATTTATGATAAATAATTACACAAAATTATGATAATATTAGTCAGTTAATATTTTTCATAAGGATGATTTTATTGCATGTTGCTATGCAACACGAAAAATACAACACTCTCCATTAGCATTTCGTCTGTCTGTCAGTCATTTATCATTGCCCCGGAGAAGTGCTACAGGCTTTGGCAGCCGCCACATTTCCTATCCTCGCCGCTAGATGGGGGCTTTGTACGTTCCATTCCTGACCTGGTCGAATGACTGGAAACAGGCACTGGATTTTCATCTTAATTTTCATTACGGGTTCAGTCCATAGGAACCCCTACAATGTATGTTACTCTCACTACATCACGGAAGAACGGGCTATCCTATACTTCCTAATATTCAAATTACTTTTCATTCCAAAAATTTACTGCCTAAAATTCGGAATCTGATAATGATCATAAAATCGCTTCTTAATGCAAGATGTGTTATTTGTAATGAGAAAGGATCTGCACCTCGAATCATTTGTGAGGAGACAGAAAGTGCTGAACACCAGAATAGTTTTAAAAAACAGGGCGGCTACATACTGAATATATCATGGCTACCCTCCACAGTTGTGTGTTCCGCACATTTCTCCGTAATACACTTCTAACAGCTTTAAGCTGCAATGAAAACTGCCATGAAATGGATTTATCTTATTGCTCCGAAGACGACCGTGGTAGAAAGATCGAAGCGCGTCCTACAAAAGTTATAATACGACTTAATACCTCCAGAATACGATAATATAATATAGTGGTCGCGGAAGTCTATGTTTTAAGATTAAGATTACACACTATCTCTTCACATAAAATTGACGTAATCTGTTTATATTATGACGTACCCTGGGGAAGAATTCTCAAATCTGTATGCGAAGAGTATTTCTAGTAACTCATCAGATGCAGAGAAAACATTCTTCATTAGAAAATTTCATTAACAATCTCCATCTGTTTAATAATTGCTATTCGTCATTTTTGTCTTAATTAAACGCGTCATGCTTCAGTAATATAACACAACCTAATCTAATGCAATACGATTATATAATATAATGAATAATTGTGAATTGTCACTCCGTATTAACTCAACTCGAGACAGATTAAAATTGTTAGAAGTATAGTTCATTTTATGGCCTCCATAGTCACAAATAAAGGTGTTGAAGACATAAATATGGGAGGTAATGATGGTACTCGCATGTTCAGTTTATATCCCTCCCCTTTGTTGAAATTACTGGAATGTTTAGCAAATTCCATCGCTTGTATAAATAATGTAAAAATACAAACTTTTATCTACTGAGAGAGATATTCATTTACTTAATCACTTGCTCTAAGAAATATTTTTATTAAATTTCACAGTATAATTCTTTAGTAAATCTCTCACTTTACAAAAGTCATTCTCAAACTTATTAAAACAAGGCTTATGTTTGTGTGAAAGCATGCTCTTTCCGTTACATTACAAGAACAATATCCTGCCCTCAAGAAATATAGATTACTTTTAGTGACTACGTTTCTTATAAAAACGTGTTAATTTATTTCAGTGCGATTCCTAACCGAGAAGAATTTTAAAGCTTCATTCCTTGGGTACATTTTCTAATTTTTATTTCAATTTCATTTTAAAAAATTATATTTCGATGGCTTAATGATTAGCGTTTTATCCATCGGTTCTCGGAGCCCAGAGTTTGAATTCCGGTCGGGTCGATGCAATTTAGACTTTAATGGTTAATTACTTCTCTCGGCTTGGGAAATGGGTGTTTTTCTGGAATTCACACATTGCCCACCATCGTCGCAGTCTGCCTTAAGAGGACTGGTCTCAGCTATTAATAGCCACAGTAATAACAATTGCCTTCTGAGTGCATAAATGTTGCCTATTTTTGGCTTTTAGATTCTTGAAAATAAAATAAATAATTCTAGAATTACAAGGTCTGCTTTAACAAACGCAGATAACATGTATGAAATCTCCTTGTCTGGACGAGACATCGTCTTACAACTCAGCCACTCATAATCGAGTTCTGTTCATTACGATTCCACCCGCGAACGGCTTATCTGAACCGAGCAATTCTGGTGTCAATTTCTGTGTAATGAAACAGGCCAAGCAAGACAATAACCAAACCAACATAAATAACAGATATACATAGTGACATTAAACAAAAATTAATATTTTATTTGTAGATAAGGATAAATCGGGTTTTTCACTATGGAAATATCAAATGCAAATTAACCCCTCCCACACATATGGGGTACCGATATAAAGCTGCCTCTATCGTCGATATAATGGTATGAAAACGTTTGCCCTGAAAATCTTAGCGAAAAGAGTATACGGGGTAGAAGAAGTGAGAATGTCTTCTTGTCGACATCTATATACAAATTCCCACCAATTATGTGTGTATCATCAAACAGATATTATTTAACCCGAGATAATGGTAATATTGCAATAAATTTAGAACAATTACGACAGATATTACGTAGTTTATGACTAACATAAACACACGCCCTGATTGCTACTGTATAATGAGTGTTTGCTCGAGCTATATAATTAGCCATCCGTCTTGCTACACGACTAGTCAGGTTAAGATAATTTACAGTAATTAAATAATTGCTCATCTGATTTGGATCAATTCTGGTGTCAATTTCTGTTTAAACAGACAGAGTACTAACAGAATTATTAAGAAACAGAAATAGCAAACAAGCAAGGTGAAAACACAACCAAAAGTTAACTTATTTTCTAGTTATGGAAGAGAAATTTCAAAGTCTAGGGTGCACTGGAAATAGAACATGGTAATATTAACATTAGGAAGAGAATTCGAAGAGCTGAATCCAACACTAGAAGAGTTACCAACTACCATAATCCAGTCAGGAGTTATTTGAGTGTGAATTTTGAATACTCCACAGAGCAGTGATTAGGTTCTCATCAGCGGGCTCATCATGTGACTAACCAACAACGAAACAATAAACGCAAATGTAACTAGGTTAAAACTGGCAGAGGAAAAATTCCCCAATTTAGTATATGTTTAGCAGCCCTATAGCTCATTCCGCGTTAAGAAAACAGTATTGCTGTCAAGACAACAGGGTTGCCATATCAAACATCTATTCTTAACATCATCACGGCAGCACGTATATTGGTGAAAATCAGTATTTATACATGGGAAGAAACTAAGCTGCAAAATATGTTTATGAACTCAAGGTGCTGGAAGTTTATAGGAGCTATTTTTGGTTTGTACAGAATCAGAGGTAAACTACGGCACATAAAAATAGACAAATATTGTTATGGGCTCGAAGAGTGAGCGATGCATTTAATTGCATTTAATTAATTTCCCCAGGCAACGCGGGGTGCTACTGTGCTGTCGTATCGCTTCACAAAAACAATAGCAAAAAGTAAATGCAGTTGTGAAAAAAGCAGTCGTAAAATTAGAAAGCCCTTAAGAAAGAACAGCTATATAACAGAACCAAGCACAAATAAAACACATGGAAATTTTTTGTATCAGTACAAGTCATTCCATGACGTATCACTGCACACCACAACACCAAAATCTTCAGTAACAACTTTTGTACTCTACGAAAATAATAGAACACACAAAAATACTAGGCAATATAAAACAAAGCTAAATATCTGCCATTAAACAACCACTTTCAGGTAGTCAAGCGAATCAATGTTAAAGAAAGAAATCACACACGTAGGCGTATCACATAACGTCTCACTCAACACAAGTACGGACCGATTTAAATCCTAAAAACACACACAACACATAAATACTGTAGATGACTTCACTACAGAAGTGAGATTCTGGCGGTTCAGAGAGTGAAGGACTCCACGAGGCTTGTACCAGAGCAACACAGAACAAGGAAAATGAAGGAAGGCAATGTAACTATGGCTGTTCCCGCCATTATGCTTCCTCCCTACGAATGAAATTATGAAAAAGAAAATGTTAAGTAGTTATTCTAACAACTCCCGGGCGAAAATGCCTCATGCACTTTATCTCTCTTTCATAATACATTACAAAGTACAATATAATATTCCTTAACCACGAGGAATTATGGATGTCTAAGAGCATCATCTGAAGTGGTGTTGACAGAGCTGATCAAGAGAGTAGAAGAAGCAAGACTAGAAATTGGATTACGCCTTAATCGACAGAAAACCAAAGTCATGATTGTTGATCGTAAGAACAACAACAGTCCACACATCAAACAGATTGGAGGGTGTAAACTTGTACATCAGTATGTATATCTAGGCTCCTTACTATCCAATTCTGGTGGTTCCGAAGATGAAATAAAGCGAAGAACTGAAATAGCAAAGGTAGCAATGATTCGTCTGCGGAAGTTCTGCAAAGATAACAACATCACCATCAATACAAAAAAGAAGCTCGTTGAATCTCTAGTCTTCTCATTCTTCTTGTATGGCGCAGAGACGTGGACCATCCTCAAACGTGATCGTGAACGGATAGAAAGCTTTGAAATGTGGTGCTGGAGGAAAATGTTAAGGATTCCTTGGACAGCTCATCGCACGAACACATCAATCCTGAACCAACTTCAGATAAAAGTTCGTCTATCGTGTAAGGTCTCTCAGCGGATTGTACGCTACTTTGGACATATAATGCGCCGAGATGGTAGTCTTCAAAAGATTATTGTTGAGGGCAAAGTCTAGGGAACCAGACAACGAGGACGAATACCAACGCGATGGATTGACATGGTTAACGGCCCCCTACAGTGTTCTCTCAGAGTAACCACATTGAAAGCTTTAGATAGGGAAGAATGGCGGAGTATGGTTCATCGGCTAGAGGGCTGAATAATATGATAGTCACGACGCCTCAGTCATGAGGCAAAACGAAGAAGAAGAAGAAGAAGAAGAAGAAGAAGAAGAAGAGGGGGTATTCATTAAACCGCAACTCACGCACCTCTTAGAGTGACAATGCGGAAAGCAAAAGACCGCAGATAATGGCAACTGGTAGTGAACTCTATTGAAAAGTAAATTAAAAATGAAGTCACGATAATCAGCATGAGTTATGCGACTGAGAAGAAGAAGAAGAAAAGTATTGTGGGAAATGAATACAAACAGCCTGCAGTCTCCGTCTCCACTGACGAGGCAGTTTCCCATTCGTGCTCGAATCCAACTGCTGTGCATACATCCTGGGGCAACTCCGAAAAATATCGCAAGACTCACATTCTGTACAAACACAGCTGCCAGTACGTACCGCCATATATCAAAGGTTCATCTTCACATTTACATGGTGTTCTGCGACGGCTTCTGCATTGATGTCATCGCCAAACCCGAATTCGTGCGCGGCGTCAAAGACACCTTCAAATTCTGGATATCACACCACCACCGAGACCCTGCGTTAAAATCCTACCTTCGCTTGCATGCAGTCTTTTTCAAACCACTGCTTTACTTCCGCTTCACACCTTCAACACATTAATTGATTCCACCAAACCCACACAGCCTGTCATTTCGCTCACCACCTATAGACGTTGTCATGCACAAACACCTGCGGCTGTGTTGACGACACAAGCCAGCCCGTGGCTTCTCTTCCCTTTTGTGCAGCGTCGTAGCCACATTCGCCGAGATACCAAGTATATTAATAGGTTACAATAAAAACTAATGTGGTTATTAGGACGTTAATACTACCCCGCTCTTCCGCAACGTAACCAGAGTAACATAAATTGCAAGTGTTCGGATAGGCTATAACCCGTATGTTTATGCAGACCTCATAGCAGAAATGTGTTACAGGTTAGCGTATGCTTGTTGCTTCATAATACTGCACTGTAACCTATCACTACCTAATAGCCCTAGCTCAACAGATGTATATTTGGCTCTTCCTCGCTTTATACCTTAGAACATTCTTGTATCGTATTCTTGGAAAACGTTGTGTATTCAAGAAGAAGGGACAACATTTGAGCGGAGAAAACACCTTCAAATACTATGCACGCTTTAAGTAACTAAGACAATGCCATTTTAATTCATTAGGTTCCTTATAATTTTCTGGGAAGGACAATAAATACTACAGCGGAATAAATGTATCTGATTTATGATGTACTCCAAATTATGTACACTTCCGTGCATAAATTCTGGTCTATACCTGTAGATCGCAATAAATAAAGTTTTCTTCTTACGTAAGTTTTCCACATTTACCCAAGTAACTCACCCATCTCATACGACTTCTCTGTACGTCTCACTTGAATTAAACCCACAGAAACTGAAAAGAACCAATGAACGATGATCGGTGTGAAATGAGAGGGGGTTAGAAAATGGATGCCATAACGAAATTTGTTATGAAGTAAATAAGGAGAGACTTGACTTTATCGAAGAAATGATGAGAAGTCAGTTACATCTTTAAAAATGGGCCCAGGCCCTCAGAAACCTCAGAAGTTACAGTATGTTACCCTTGCTGCATTACAGGAGAGCGGACTTGCAAACTAAGTCGCTTAGTAGGAACTGTCCACCAGTCCGCTCTTCCATACTGTAGTAACAGTAACATAAATGTTAGGGGTCCTGAAAGTCTGTACCCCTAAATTTTATGTAACTATCATAGCATAACTGTTGTTCAGGATAGGGTATACGGGTTACTCGCTTCGGTAAGCTTTCATTCCAACACATTACTGCCCAGAACCCGGGCTCTACTTATAGAGCACAAGAGCTACAATCTAATTCGATGGTTTCCTCTCAAGTAGACGTCGAGAAATATATAAAGTTAATGCCACAACCAAACACGAAACAAGCGCTCCAATTGTATGGCTTATCTCGGAGAACTACATCCTTTTGGTGGACAAGTTATATGTATTGCAGAAGGCCATAGGACGCGTAAGTCAGGTGATGAACTTCATTGCATTTATAATTTCAATAATTGATTAATGCCCAATTACTGTACATAAAATCATGTAGAAGGATAAAGGAAGGGACTTTATTCAACTTCTTCTCAGCATAGATTGCCAGCTGACAGTGTATAACCATAAATTACACAAAATATAATGAAAAGACTTGGGAGTATGTTGTAAGACATCAGCAGAGAGATGGCGTGCAATGTCATTAGACCAGCAGACAAAGAAACTTGAATGGAGTTTCCAAAGGTAGGAAAGACCATAAGGTCAAGATAAGTTTAGAAATAAATACGACAGATTGACGTAAATATTCATTTAGAGGAAGACATATTTCCATTTTTTGAAATATTTTAAGAAGCAGGATCTGTCAGATGGGTGAGAGCTGTAAATGGTCATTGACTGATGCAAAGCAAAACCGAACACGTACAGACTATGAAGGACCGGGGAGGAATTGAAGATAAGGTATAGTGTGGTTAGATCTATCCTAGGCCACCTTCGTCACCTGGAATTAACCTGGCACTGATTTCTTGCGTAGAAGGGGTCCACAGATTAGACTATTTCCTTGATCTGAGGTTTGTTTTGATGTCCACTCAACTTACATCTGAGGATGAAAATAGGCTGCGGTCTGAAAAACAATCAATAACGGTCGGGAGGATTCGTTACGCTGACCACGCTTCACCTCGAAATTTTCAGAACTTGATAGGCTGAGGTCCATACCGACTCTAGTGCCACATACCTGGCCAGAAATGAAAATCTTGATTTAAAATGTTTGACTTCCTAGCAGAGTAGAACGTACACCCTCTCGGGTGAATTGAGCATCCAGCCCCACTTCTTCTCGTCATATTATTCTCCACTGTTCACTTTGATTCAGTATCCTTTACTTGTAATCTGATTTACAAATCCTGCATTCAATATTTCAATTCCTCCACTATATTTCGTTCTATGGACTGTTATTATGCACGTTCCACTTGAATGCAAAGCCATGCCTCAGAATTATTCTTATACAAGGTGTGTCCGTCCTCTATGGAGGCGACTGGGGCGATCATAAAGAAATATGGTCGAATACACTACCACTGTTTGGGAGAAACATTTTCTTAAGACTTGAGGGAAAACGCGTATCGTCTTGTGTTGCCTCTACCGTGCCAAAGGAAATCACTCAGAGTAACCTTTGCGACAGTGTAGACAATGTTAGAGCCCGTCTCTTACACACATACTATGCACACTTACATTCAACTAACTAAGTTATGAGTAGAGCCCGGATTTTTATGCATTAATAGGTTAGAATGCAAACTTACTGAAGCGAGTAGTAAGTATACTCTACCTTCACAACGTTTATGCTATGGGGTTTGCATAAACATTAGGGGTACGGCCCATCAGAACCCCTATAATTTATGTTACTCTTGCTACATTATGGAAGAGCGGGTGGCCGATGCTTCCTACTAACCAAATTAGTTTGCAACCTAACCTGTTACTGCATACAAATCCGGGCTTTAGTGATGAGAAAACCCCGGATGTTTAGGGAGGCACAGGACAGAGTAACTGGAGAAATGAAAAAGACAGATACCTAGAAATATACTGGAACCAAAAAGAAGAGATGAAAAATGGGAATGAAGATCAACGGAGCCGGTCTGAGTGGCTCAGACGGTTGTGGCACTGGTCTTCTGACCCCCACTTGCCAGGTTTGATCCTGGCTTAGCCCGGTGGTGTTTGAAACTGCTCAAATACGTAAGCCTCGCACTGGTAAATTTACTGGCAAGTAAACTAAATCCTGCGGGACTAAATCCGGCACCTCGGCGTCTTCGAAAACCGTAAAAATAGTTTGCGACGTAAAGACAATATTAATATTATTAATCTGTTTACCCTCCAAGGTTGGTTTATCCCTCGCACTCAATGAAGGATCCCACATCTACCGCCTCAAGGGCAGTGTCCTGCAGCGTGAGACATTGGGTCGGGGGATACAACTGGAAAGAATGACCAGTACCACGCCCAGGCCGCCTCACCTGCTATGCTGAACAGGGGCCTTGTGGGGGAATGGGAAGATTTGGAGGATAGACAAGGAAGAGGGAAGGAAGCGGCCGTGGCCTTAAGTTAGATACCATCCCGGCATTTGCCTGGAGGAGAAGTGGGAAACCATGAAAAACCACTTCCAGGATGGCTGAGGTGGGAAACGAACCCACCTCTACTCAGTTGATCTCCCAACGCTGAGTGGACCCCGTTCCAGTCCTCGTACCACTTTTCAAATTTCGTGGCAGAGCCGGGAATCGAACTCAGGCCTCCGGGGGTGGCAGCTAATAACACTAACCACTACACCACACAGGCGGATATTATTATTATTATTATTATTATTATTATTATTATTATTATTATTATTATTATTATTATTATTATTATTATTATTATTATTATTCTTTCTTTGTTATGCCCAACTAAGGGGCGCGATTGAACTTATTTAGCTGAATGTCGTTGCCTTTTTCTTCTCCCAAAATCACTTCATCTTCTCGCCGAGGCTTTTCTTGCGATGTTCTGACCAAATTTTGGATAATGTGTGAAGTGGTGATTGTCGACTAATTTTATGAACTTAGATCTGTCTAACATAATGTCACCCTTGATGATCTTTTCCAACTTCAAGCAGCCAGTTGTTTCTCACTTTAATTTAGAGGCTAAGGTTCAGAATTGTTTTGGCCAGTCTCTGATTCCTCATTCTGGGAATATGTCCATAAAATTTCAAACTTCTTTCCTTTTTTCTTGCACGTTGCTTTGCGTCGCACCGACGCAGGTAAGTGTCATGGCGGCGATGGGATAGGAAAGGGGCTAGGAGTGGGAAGGCGTTCTTTCTTAAATGTTTCTGAGATTTTCTCTGAGTGCTGGTACAGACTGGTCAAAAACAATCCATAATATTTTTCCTTGTTGCTATTCGACATCCTTCACCAATGATCTGCCCTCAATGATCAGTGTTTCAGACGCGAATAGTTCTTCAGGCTTTATTACAATGTTATAATGTCTTAATTTTGCGTTTCAGGATGTAGATAGATTTTTTATTAAATCTGCTCCAGGTGAGTCTGTATGCTCTTTGTAATTTAGAGACCCTTTCTTTGTTAGCTTCACGATTGAGTCCTGAAGGTTGGATGATTTCTCCCAGGGATATCTTGCCATATTGAGTTTTCAGAGACCTTTCCATGTTGTGAGTTTTCTGATGTGAGATGTGGAGTCCTGATCTGGATGCAATTTTATGGATTTTTTCAATTGATACAATCGCTTCCTATCTGTTATTATTATAAAATCAAGAAACTAACTCTACCGAAACATGAGGACGATCTCAGAAGAAATAAGACTCAAAAGAGCAAGATTTTCTGTACGTGATCAGATGGAGATTGAGAGTGAGGGGGGGAACAACTGGTAGGACGAGAGGAAAAACGGCAACTAAGTGGGTTGCCTGAATTGAGGTGGGGATCAAAGTAGAAAGGACAGAAAACTGGAGGAATAAATATACTCCAAAAGCTCAATAACAGGGGAACGTACAGGAAAAGGATAGAGAAGCACCAGTGGGGGCACAAGGAAAGAGGATACTGAAAATATCAGCTTAAAAACGGGAGAGAAAGAGAGAGAAGGATGAAGAGGATCTTGAAGGAAGAGAAGAAGGAAACACAAACCATGACAATGCTGCCTGTGGTCCCACAGAGGCCGTAACGAAAGAAGAATAAGATGAGACCCCGTATGTTTAGGCTTTAATACCTTAGATTGTAAACTTACTGCAGGGAAAAACTAATATACACCAGCCTGGACAACAGTTCTGCTTTGAGGTTTGCATAATCATTGGGGTTCAGCCTATTTGAACCCCTACAAGATATGTTACTCTCACTACACGACGGAAGAGCAGGCTCCTACTAGTCAAATAAGTTTGCATCCTAACCTATCCGGGCTCTAGTTATATGTGTTACCACGAACTGATAATTGCTCTAGCGCTCACAATTACTTACAGCTGAAGTACAAAGATGGAACTGAATTTACTTGTTTAATCTTCCTTACCTCCTAATTGATTTTTGGCACAGAGGAGAGGCTCATGCTGTATATTATCTTTAGGGAGAACAAATTTATTTTCTTTGCTTCCTCGTTCCAGTTCCATATCATCAAGTTTAAAAATAAACATTACCTCTTTTTAAAACAGATTCCTGAATACCCAGAGCTTTTAACGTAATGTTCTCCCCGGAATAGTTCTACAAAGCTTTTTGATTACCATCATTTTGCATTAAAAATGTATAACATAATTGTCATAGACATACTCAAAAAATTTCCATTTTTATTACTGCACGAAGAGCACATTCGCACAGCTGCCATTCCCATTACCCCGCTCCTTTCACCCCACACCCTCTCAATGGCCTCGTCAGCTCCGAGGCTTAAGCGTCTAAATTAATGTTGCTAATCACTTTAAGTGACATCGAACGCAGAGAAATCCACACTACGTGATAATAATTTGTATGCTAATGTAGCCGGTTCACCATTTATACCACCATCACTTTACTAATTGTTTTATTTCGTAATGGTTAATGGAGAATGAAATGCTATGCCCAGGCAAATGTGTAATAAAACCTTTCAGATCTAAGTCTTTGCGTTGAAAAGAGGGATTACAAAATAATTAACATTTTTTAAGGATGAAACGGCCCCATTTTCATATTTACACTTGATGGGTTTTTGTGATATTTTGGGTTATGGAGGAAGCCATATCGTCATTGATGATAGACAATCTCCGATGTGATGGAAAATTAGTTCGACATCGATGCAGAATTCCCATTTCGATACAGCGGGCAATTCACCCTATGTGAAGAACAAATAGGAGAGTGATAAATTCTATGAATCTAAAAATACTCCTACGTGGTCTTTCCTATATTCGCAGAGATGTATTGATCGGTAAGAAACGAACATATTCTATCAACGTTCCTCAAGATTAATTCCCATTTTCCTAAATCTGAATTCATTTCGATTATGACAATTTCTCTTCATTCTGAACTCTCTTCATAAACCAGCCAATTACGTTAAATATGAAAGACTGTACAAATAGATTAACTGTAGTTATGTATGAATGAGTTTATTTAACTTTGAAGTTAATTAAATTTGTAATACCAGTTTGCTGGCTGTTACTAATGAGTTTGTGGTGCATGGCTCTTCAACTATACAACTTGTTCACTAGAAATCCAAAAGCAAGGTAAAGGAATTACTTCACAACCTGTCGTTAAACTCGTGGTGTTTCTTTTTCCTTAATTTCAACAGCAAGTATCATTCAAATTCTTGTAACTAGATGCTACCCAGTAAGATAGAGACAGTATGAGAGAGGTGTGATTTAGAAGAAAGAACTCGGTTGTCGTGTTTCGTAATATCTAATTACTACAGAGAGTACATTTTAAGGATTGTTCGCGGAGTACCGAGGCATAGTAGCAGTCACTGCGAGTGGACATAGTCATCTCGAAGAAGCGGCATGATTACGCCTACAGAAACTAAACGAAACTGAACTCACTAGCTATATACGTGCTCCGGACAAATAAATAAATAAATCAAACAAATGAATACGTAAATGGAACTCAACTCATCAGTAATTACAGAAGATGTTGAAAGTGATCTCCCTGAGCTTCACATCTTGTAACGAGATTTCGAAACGCACTTTGCAGTTCATGGAAATTGATGAAATGCACAATGCTCCTAATTTCGATTTTTAATTCTTCTGCAGTTCGGGGATCATTCCTGTAAACTTTTCCTTTAAGATTTCCCCATAGATAAAAGTCGCAGATCCTTAAATCAGACGAACGAAGGGGCCATAATTCTTTACTGATCTTCCTACAACTGTCGCAAAGAGCTATGCGTCGTATGATCCGTTCCGTCATAGTGCAGGAGAATGGAAAACCAGAGAAAACAATTCTCAGGACAGCCGACGGTTGAAAACCGCCGTGAGGTCCAGCCCTGTCCGGTCGCCTGAATTGGAGAAGCGTAGAGCCACGGTAGATCCGTGGCCACCCCTCCCCTGCTCGGTTGGCCGTTCAGAGTGCAGAGCTGTTGGACCACGGAGCGGGCCGAGATCCACTCCGCATCTACCGACCCCAGCGATCAAAATAGGATCAAGTAGTGGTTACAAAAACTGCGTGAAGTAAGCTGCAAAGTGAAAGATCCTACCGTAAACGATTATCGTTGCCGCGCATGTAATATACAACAGGAAACAATGAGGCATATAACATCGTTCACTGCTGGTATCCATGGACTACAAGGAGTGTCCCGATCGTACTGGTTTGGTACAGCACCAGTGGAACTGTACTGCCCGTACACAACTACCATCTCAATAGTAAAACAACACATACAAGTTATATTGAAACAGGAGCTTCATTACTGACGAAACCGGGTGCATAACAGAAATTTTCTCTTTGCTATTTGCAAGGAAGCCGCCGTGGTATTAATTAAGGTACAGCCCCAGCATTTGCCTAGTGTGAAAATGGGAAACCACGGAAAACCATCCTCAGGGCTGCCAACAGTGGGGTCCGAACCCACTATCTCCCGATTACTGTATACTGCCCGCACTTAAGCGATTGCAGCTATCGAGCCCGATGCATAACAGAAAATATATCAATTTATGGGATGTCACTGTCAAACATGTTTGGACGGTAGATTTTTAGTCAATCAATTAAGACCGATCTGCATTTAGGACAGTCGTCCAGGTGGCAGATTCCCTATCTGTTCTTTTCCTAACCTATTCTTAAATGAATGCAAAGAATTTAGAAATGTATTGAAGATTTCCCTTTGTAAATTATTCCAATCCCGAACTCCCCTACCTATAAACGAATATTTGCCCCAATTTGTTCTCTTGCATTTTAACTTCATCTTCATGTTGTGGTATTTCCTACATTTAAAAACATCGCTCAAACTTATTCGTCTACTAATGTCATTCCACGCCATCTCTCCACTGACAGCTCGGAACATACCACTTACTCGAGCAGCTCGTCTCCTTTCTCCCGAATTTTCCCAGCCCTAACTTTGTAAACGTTTCCGTAATGCTACTCTTTTGTTGCAAATCACTCAGAACAAATCGAACTGCTTGTCTTCGGATCTTTTCCAGTTCCCGAATCAAGTAATCCTGGTGAGAGTCCCATGCACTGGAACTATACTCTAGTTGAGGTCTTACCATAGTCTTATATGCCCACTCCTTTACATCCTTACTGAAACCCCTAAATACCCTCATAACCATGCGCAGATATCTGTACCCTTTATTTACAATACCATTTATGTGATGTATGTGATTACCTCAATTAAGATATTTCCTTATATTAACACCTAGGTACTTATAGTGATCCCTATAAGGAACTTTCACCCCATCAACACAGTAATTAAAACTGAGAGGACTTTTCCTATTAGTGAAAGTCACAACCTGACTTTCAACCCCGTTTATCATCATGCCATAGCCAGCTGCCCCTCCCACAACATCATCGAGATCATTTTGCAGTTTCTAACAACCTTGTAACTTATTTATTACTCTATACAGAATAACATCATCCACAAAAATCCTTACCTCTGATTCCACTTCTTTACTCATATCATTTATATATATAATAAAATATAAAAGTCCGATAATACTGCCTTGAGGAATTCCCCTCTTAATGGTTGCAGGATCAGATAAATCTTTACCTACTCTAATTCTCTGAGTTCTATTTTCTACAAATATAGCCACACATTCAATCACACTTTCCTCTAGTCCAATAATCCCAATTTTTCCCAGTAATCTCCCATGATCCACCCTATCAAATGCCTTAGATAGGTCAATCGCGATGCAGTCAATTTGAGCTCCTGAATCCAGTGTGCAGTGCCGTGTAGTTCAAATATTCTGCAATTTCCTCATAGGAATTTGAACGAGAAATTTGATAGCGCATTATTTATTTATTTATTTATTTATTTATTTATTTATTTATTTATTTATTTATTTATTTATTTATTTATGGATTTATTGATTTATTTATGGATTTATTGATTTATTTATTGATTTATTGATTTATTTATTGATTGATTTATTTATTGATTTATTTATTTATTTATTTATTTATTTATTTATTGATTTATTTATTTATTTATTTATTTATTTATTTATTTATTTATTTATTTATTCTCTTGTCTCTTTGACGGTACACATGCAGTAGGCCCAATATAGTAACTTATAGTACATTTATAATTTAAAAGAAATACAATTAAGTTAAATATTTTTCTCTATTTTTCCATCAAGCTTCCCGAGTTCTCCTTTGGAGGTCTTATTTCTCACCATCATTGTTTCTGACGTGTATAGAACCTCTGGTCCGATAGTGCTGTACAACGTTTCCCCATCATAGTGCTCTCGTATAGTAACATAATGAGCTTTCTACAGTTATATCTGAAATAAGTGGCAGCTGTTTACGTCATAAGCCACACAACTCTTTCTACGATTCCTTCCCTGTACTTTTGTTTGCATTTCAGAACTATAATTGCCAGTCTTCATCACTCCCTGCCCTCTATTATGCGGTCGGAAACGCACTGAATGGTTGTCAGTACCAGACTGCCGTACAAGACCAAAGGTAATCACGTTATACTCACAAACATTATTTTACGCTTTACGTCGCACCGACACAGACAGGTCTTACGGCGGAGTGGCAATGATGCGACCGTGGCTTTAAATAAGGTAATCCCCAGCATTTGCCTGATCTGGAAATGGAAAACCACGGAGAGAAGTAATTGGAGTTCAAACACGAATGCTAGTTGAGAGCTACGTATTCATGGCGCAACGGTCGCGAAAGACCATGGCCTCCCAGGCAACCGCTGCCCATCACTACAGGTTACGAGGTGTCATGTGGTCAGCACGACGAATCCCCTCGGCCGTTATTCCTGGCTTCCTATACCGGGGCCGCTATATCACCATCAGATAGCTGCTCGATTGCAAATCCGTTAGGGTGAGTGGACTTCGAATCAGCCCTCAGATCCAGGTAAAAATCCCACCTCTGACAGGGCATCGAACCCGAGACCTCCAGCTTATTACGTTATAATTACTATTGGGGTCACCAGTCCATAAGCTAGGTTGATGCAGAGCTCCATGCGATACTATCCTGTGCTAACAAATTTCATTTTTACGAAATACTACATCTACTCTAATCTGCTTGTCATATTCATATCTTTGTGTACCCCTACCGTTCTTACACCTACACTTCCCTCAAAAACCAACTGCACAAGTCCTGGGTGTCTTAACATGTATCCTATTATTCTATCTATTTTTCTCGTCAAATTTAACCAAATAGTTCTCTCGCTAATTCGATCCAGTATCTCTACTTTCGTGATTCGACCTACCCATCTCACCTTCAGCATTCTTCTGCATTACCACATTTCAAAAGCTTCTATTTTATTTATTTCTGAGCTAGTCATCTTCTGTGATTCAGCGCCACGATCCAAACGAAAGTCTTCAAAAATATCTTTCTAATTCCTATATCAATGTTTGAAGTGAGCAATTTTCTCTTCTTAAGAAAGCTCTTCCTTGTTTGTGCTAGTTTGAATTTTATGCCCTCCCTACTTCTACCACCGTTAATTATTTTACATTGCAAGTAACAATAATCATCAACTTCCTTTAAGACCTAATTTCCTAATTTAATACTTCCTGCATCACCAGACCTCAAATGACTGAACACCGTTACTTTTTTTATTTATACATTTTCATCTTGTATTCTTTCACCAGGACAGTATCCATACCACTCAGCAGTGGATATAGAAAGTGAGTGGCCACGAGCTATCAGATCAATACGTCTAGACCACTATTGTGAAAAGCGACCATTGATAGCTTTCGCTCTGGATGAATTGTGGCCAAGTGTAAAGTGTTTTGCAAGTTGATGTTCCTTTTTTGGATTGTACCTTGTTGTTACCATGGTTCCAGACCATGAGATCCTCTTTTTCTACCTTTTTAAATCCGTTTAGACTCCAGGGTTGGTTTTTCCCTCTGACTCACCTCTACCGCCTCAAGGGCTGCTTCCTGGAGCGTGAGACTTTGTGTCGAGATATAAAACTAGGGAGGAGGACCAGTACCTCCCCCCAAGCTGTCTCACCTGGAATGCTGAACAGGAGCCTTGTGGGGGGATGTGGAGATTGAAAGGGATAGGCGTGGTCTTAAATTAGACACTATACTGGCATTTGCATGGAGAAGAAGTGGAAAACCACTTCGAGGAATACTGAGGGGGGAATCGAACCCGAGCCTCCGGGGCTGGCAGCTAATCATACTAACCGCTACACCACAGAGGCGGTCATGGGATCCTCTCCAGACTTATTTAATACGTGAACTGGAAAAGAACGAAACGGGGCTGATGACCTTAGATGTTACGCCCCTTTAAACAACAAACATCATCATCAAAAGATCAACACGCAGTAGGGTTACGAATATGTTGCAAACTTTGGGCTCAAGTAAGGAGACGAGCTGCACGGCTAAGCGGTAAGTTCCGAGCTGTCAGAGGAGGTATGGCGTTGAGTGCCATTTGTAGACAAACAAGTTTGAGAGGATCTTTTCAAGGTAGGAACGATTATAATATGAAGATAATTTTGGATTTCAAGAGGATGAATTAGGACAAATACTCATTGGTAGAGGAATTGGGGACTGGAATAATCTATAAAGAGAAATGTTCCGTAAATTTCCGATTTCCTTGAAATCATTTAAGAAAATGGCTATGTAAACAATTGATAGCCCTGAATGCAGATGAATGATGACTGAAGAAATAAATGTGATACCCCTTGAAGGTATTGGCAATTTTCTTATTATTGATTAGAAGCCCGGATTTTGATGCATTAATAGGTTAGAATGCAAACTTACTGAAGCGAGTACCAAGTATAGTCTACTTTCACAACGATTATGCTATGAGGTTTGAATAAACATTAGGGGTACGGCACATCAGAACCCCTATAATTTATGTTACTCTTGCTACATTATGGAAGAGCGGGTGGCCGATACTTCCTACTAACTAAATCAGTTTGCAATCTAACCTGTTATTGCATAAAATTCCGAGCTTTATTCATCACAATGGCTTGTTTCCTAAATATGTATACTAAGGCCGTACATAAGTTTACAGTATAATACGCGCACATAGTCACACATATACGTAATTTAACAAACAAAACTTACAGACAGAAACCTCAAAGTCCTTAATTATAACAGAGTGCATGAAAGCTTCATCGTTAACGGAAACAGATAATTATTATTCATGCAGCATATTATATATAAAATTTAATTTTATGCCGGCAATATGGATTATAACATTAATTCCAGCGTGTTTCACTACGGTATGGCTTAATGGATTCGGCGTTGCCGTGTGTTGCTCATGATACAGATTTAGTTTTAATCAAATAATACGCTTTGTTAAAGTTCTGTCACAGCGGGCTTTTACCATTCCACGGGCCTCCATAGTCAGTGAGCGCAGTGATATGTTCTGCTGAACTCGCACCGTGTTAACTCCCGTTTGAAGTTGGAAATTCTCAGGCTCTTATAATACATGTTTCAATTCGTTTGTCTTTTTACGAAGCAGAATAGGGTTCTCTTTGTAAAGGGAGTGTTTATTTTCCTCTGTGAGAACGATAGTTCCATTTAAAAGCACACCGCTCGCTTGTTTAGTTACATAGTTTAGCATAATCATAAAATTACCACACGTTCCAATCCCTCAGTGATAAAATAGTAGTTTATACTGTCAATTCTTATTTCATTCTAATAATTTCAATATAATACGGTTTATAACATCGCCATCCGTATTTTAGCATCTATTTTATTAAGCTATATGACATAACAGGTGACCACAAGGAATGATAATGCAACAAGGAATTTATGAATTAATTTTTGACAGTAATAGCAAATAGGTTATAGAGATAACAGCGGAAACTCTCACGAAAGTGGATAGCTTTCCGACGAGACAGAGCAATTAGCAGTATCTAGCGGCTCGCAGTGTAAAAACAAACAGGTGTCGACTGCTCCTTGTGGCTGCTATGACATATCACATGAACCAGAGATCTGGAAATTTCACCAGTACATGGAAATGTATTGGTTTTAAGTTTTAAAGGAATTATGGAATAGCTTTTCAAGTACAAAATGTTTGATTTGGAGTTATAACATTTTAATAGTCACGAAATAAGGCATGAAAAGTAACATCCATTTCAGGCCTACAGCTAGATCAAAACTACTGGATTTTTCATGTGATATCCTACTGTCCACAATTTTCACATATGTCATGAAGAGTTACAACCAACTGTACACATCTCTTTTGAATAAAAAACCTGCTCGTCCGCTCCGAATAACCCATTGTTCGCATCTAATAAAATCAGTAATATCAATCAGTACATCACTTTCTACCACTTTATACTGACGTAAGAGCAAGTATTCATTCTATATAAACTAAAGTTGAGTAAACACCTCTCTCTCCAGTCGTTCCACTCATGACTGAGTATCGTGACCCAAGGACTAATGTTGTTTCTTTTATAAGCTGATACCATTCTGTACGTACTTGCGTTTTCTGGACAGTAACTCTCCATGGTAAGCCCATGATCACCCTTACTTGATCAACCCATCGTTTTGCGACCCGTCCTCGTGTCCTTGAACCTGAAACTTCTCCTTGGACAAATAATTTTTCCAGATTGTCATCCTCTCTTCTCATAATGTGTCCAAAGAATTGCAGGATTCTCTGGTACACAACTTGGCATAAACTTTCTTGTATTCCAATTTCCCGAATGACAGAAACATTTGTTCGCCTGGCTGTCCACGGTATTCGCAACATCCTTCTCCAACACCACATTTCAAAGGCGTTGATTCGGTTCCTGTCTTTAGCTTTTATGGTCCAAGTTTCGCATCCATACAGGAAGATCGAGAACACAAGCGAATGGACTAATCTTTCCTTCGTATTCGTAGATATTGCTCTATCTTGCCAGATCTTCTTTAATTTTGCCATAGCTGTACGTCCGAGAATGATGCGACTTTTGATTTCTTTTTCGCAGCTACTTTTATCCTCGATTATTGAACCAAGATAAGGAAACTGACAGACCCTTTGGAGATTGTTAAGGTGCTGTGGCAGCTGCATCTCTGCACCTTTGTTGACAATCATTAGTTTTGTCTTCTTCCAATTAATTTCCATGCCAAGTTTGTGACATAAGTCTAATCAAATTCGTACAGTCGCTGTCGCAAGTTTTCACGCCTACTTTCCGCTGTTATCTGTATAACCTATTTTGTAATAGGTTGGGATGTACAATAATATCTATCTTGAACTGTATTATTTACTTTATAAATTATGTCTTTCTAAGTTCTTTGCATATATGAGTTTTTGTTTTCTCTAGGATAGGTTTCCTTCACGTTTGTGACTTGAATAAGTAAGTATTAAAGTTTCGGCTCTAAAATAAAGCACATGTGTAAATGTCACTACGTGGTGTTGACATGTGTTACTGGTGAGATATACTGTTGCTGTCTGGCGCTCATAGCCCCGGCTAGTACCTCTCGAGGCCCGGAGCACACAACAACCAATCAATACCTCACACCTCAGGCGCACATGCAATCACATGGGCCATCCATACAAATAGCTCTCTTAATTAGATACCTCATTATGATAATCAGCTTCCCAAGACAAAACGTTAGTCTTTTTTTCTTGTTTCTGAAACAACAATCAGGCTGGCTCGCCAAGCGAGCAAGCTGGCTACAGTACAAAAGTATGGATCTATACGAGCTTGCCCTAGAGATTCTGTATTTACGAGCGTGCTGTTACAATGATGGGACTTCAGCAGATTCTGGCATGCCATTCGCTTACTTGTCATATTCCTTACCTTACCCTTCAATTGTCTACACCCTTGAGCTTTAAATATTACCCACTTCTTGCCACTCTTCAACTTCGTATTTCCTTGGAATTTCTTTCAGGAAGGCAACACGATGTTCGAAGTCTTGATATGTGATCTCTGGAGTCCGGATTTTCATGCACTATCAAATCTCAAAAAATGCACAATAAACTGGAAAATATGCCCTATGAAAATACACTTCCTTTTAAAACATTGTGTAACAACTAATTTCTCCAAATTGTCTTCATTTAAGCTCATCTGTCAGCATATTCTTAAGCACAGAAAATCATCATTCCACGTCACAAGAAATAACAAGTGCATACTTAAATGAAGACATTTAGGACAAAGTGAGGTCAAATTGTACGTCTTTTGTATTTTCACCACGATGCATCTTATATAAGCTTGAAGAATTTAGAAGTCAGGATTTGAACGGATCACTTTGTTCAACTTACATCTAGCTACCGCAGTTACTTCTCTGTGCGATGATGAACGAACAAGTTCAAACGTGCTCTTTGAATGGGCATAACGAAAAATTATAATAATAACAATAATAATAATAATAATAATCGTATTCGCTCAGCTACCGTGTGAAGACATTTTAATTTGACTCCATCTGGCTGTCTGCTCGTCAATTTCGACGTTCCGTTATACACTACGCCTACTAGATGGCAGAGTGTACGGAATTTCTCTTGGGCGTCTATGGTGAATTTCATGCGTTTTGCCGGGTGAACACCAAATGCGTCACCAGAGATCTTTACATGGAGGGTCGAATAAACTTTTTCCGTCCTTCAAACATCAGACTACCCGCTTCATTGGAATCCAGAAGCCGACACTTTACCACTCATCCACAGTGGCAGCTAGGTTTCACTTCGGAAAGAGCATCACAGATAAGGAAAACAAATATAATCTTATCCAAACTGTGTAACTTTTCACACCCCTGTTTTAATGGACACCCTTTTTATCTTCTCCCCCTGCTTGGTCCGCACGAAGTTGGACATCCAATAATAGCACGTTGCTCAGATTACTGCAACCTCATCTCGTGTCTCCTGTCTCTCTCGCACTCTCCCCACATTGTTTCACGTCCTCCTCTTGTATTACACATACACTATGCTACAGTAATCCATACACACTACACTGCTCTGCGAATTTTTAATATTAGAACTGCACCTACATATTGTAATATCATTACAGGACTTTTACATATGACTGGTTTTTAAGCAAAAATAACGCTACTAGCTTCTACCGTCTCTTAAATTACAATCATTTCTATATTGGGGTATATCACCTTTCTTCAATATTGCCCATATCTAATGCCCGTTGTAGGTACACAATAAAATCATTATTTCGCAGGAAACGTTTCTAAATCTTGTCAAAGTTTGTCCAGATTGCTCAAGGTTTGAAAAAATTTTGGAAGGTTTGATAGCATTTTCTTTTAACATGGAGTAAAGGGAAACAGCATTTGTGGTTTTAGGACTAGGAGAGGGATACATTCTTAGAAAGAAGAAAAACGTACAATATATCATAATTTATATGGTTAAAATATTAATGTGCTTATCTTCAACGTATTTCTTCAATGTATTTACTGCCATAACATCATTTGCAGAGGTTACGTTATATTACACTTACTGACATTAATTGATTAAAAACGACAGCAATGCAATGGAAATTCATATCTTATTACATGAAAACATATTAGGAATTCCATAAGAAGAAGAAGAATTTGGTATCTTGAAAAATTAGAAAAAGTTGAAAGAAGAATTTTGATAAAAATACTGGGACCTTTAGGAAACAACAACGACGAATTTAGACTAAAATCAAACAGAGAGCTATATTTAAAAGTTGAAAAACTGTCAACTGTAATGAGGAAAAGAAGACTCCAGTTTCTTGGACACATTTATAGGATGAATAACATTAGACTAACTAAACATATCTTCAACTTATTGAACAGTTACAAATCCAAGCCAACTTGGTTCGTTGAAATTGAAAAGGATATGAAAAACACTGCAATTAAAATAGATACGGTAGAAAACAGAACACGTCTCAGAGAAGTAACACGAAAAGCAGGAATTCAGGAGAGAAAAAAATTAACACCTGGAAGGAAATGGACTCAAGAAGAAAAGGAACAACATTCTCAGAAAATAAAGGAAGTCTGGAAACGAAGAAAGTTAAATGCAAACAAAAGTAACCAAAGTTGATTTATAGTACCATCAAAAGTAGCATTCGATAATAACAATAATAATAATAATAATAATAATAATAATAATAATAATAATACCGTATTTACGCGAATAATCCTCGCCACCGAATAATCCGCGCACCCTAACTTTAGGAAGGCTGATTTTGAAAAAAATACCAGCATTGAATGAAATAAAATCCGCATCCCAGATTCGTGCGTCAATTTTTTTTAATATGCGGGTATTATTCTCGTAAATACGCGTATTTAGGCGAATAATCCCCGCACCCTAAATTTTGGAAGGCTGATCTCGAAAAATACCAACATTCACTCAAATAAATCCCGCACCCCAATTTCGTGCCTCAATATTTTTTAAATAATGTGCGGGTATTATTCGCGTAAATAGGGTAATATGCGAAGATGGTCATATGTCGAACATTACTGACAGTATTTACTTGTAGGTTACCGTACAGAGATAATCATAAAAGCTCTCCACTTCCTTGATATATTTCTCTAGTAATCTCCTCGTACGTTACCGTTGTATTACTTCCATTGTGGTACTGTACCGAGTCCACTGAATATAGGCAGGGATGTGCCTCATACTTAGCAATTAATAAATACACAACATCCCTTGGTCGTTAAAACGAAGCCATTTTTGTTTTTTTGATTCCCGTCCCGACAGTCCCAGCATGCCTAGCGGCCTAGCGCGCACCGTTAATACACGAATTCCATTAGTAAATTCTGTCAGAGTCTTGGTAATTCTTTCATCGATTGGATCCTATGACCTATATTTAAAGACTTTTGAATTCATCTCAAGTATTGCAAGCAATTTGACAAGTAAACTTGTGAATTCTTGAATTTGCCAAACATTTGATAGTGTGCAAAAGGCTTAAGGGTTGTTCAATTATAACTGTTACCAAGTTTTTGTGGTAGGTAGAGGTGAAAGAAGGTGCGGGTGGTGAACAGGTCTCAGGCTACGAAGTTAAAATTAATTTAAAATTTAACAAGGTTATATTTTCTTTTCAAAATGCAGAAATAACAAAAATGGCAGGTACAGAGTAGCAAGGCAACAAAAGTACAATTACAGTATTTACAGGATTTGGGCTTCGAGCCCCGAACTCACAATTCTTGGGCAACTAGCTCTACTTTACCCCAAAACAAGATTTAACAGAGGGGCAGAAAACCCCATTCATGCCCAGGAGCACTTGCTCTAAATTACACAGAAAAGCCTCCTCGAGGCATACAACACTCAATTTTCGAGAAAGAGCCACTCGCTCTCAACTTTAAGCCTATCAAAGGCCACACCAAACTCCACCTTCAAGTTGTCCTCTAAGGACATAGACACAGGGGTAAAATACCCAACCTACTGAGGCCTATTAAGTGAGAAAAAGGTTAATTACATGACCTCTAAAATAACAATTTGAGAGGAGGCGATCTGCACTCCTAATACATTTGGTTTAAAACCTAATCTGGCTCTAGGCTGCAAATGCCAGGGCTAATCCCATACTACGGAGGTGACTTTAGAAAAGAACAATTTACATTACATTAAGGAAGAATCGGTTGTGAGAAATAAGTTCACCTCAAAACAATATGAGAGGTAGCTCGAGAGGGTTAAGCACTCTCTATCCCAATACGTAGCTTAAAAGAGAATAGATACTAAGAGTCTTTACATTTTAGGGAAAGGTTACATGGTGAACAAGCTTCGGACCCGCCCCGAGAGTTAAACTGCTGAGCTAGCAAGAAAAGAAGTTATTAAACGGCCATTACCTGGTTGTTGAACTGCTGCCCGAAGAAAGAGGGGCTTCCCGCCCCCTGCTATGTACTTCACACACTGAAAGATGGTAGAGAAGTGGCGCAGAGACCCTAAAATCAGCAGTTTATATACTCTCGCGGAAAGTTCGAGGCGTTTCAGGAAAGAAAACACCCGCCCACAATCATTTTATTGGTTAGGGTTAAGCAGCATATCCAATTTGAAGAAGAAACCCCTTATTGGTCGTAAATTAATTAAAGAAATTCGGGATTGGCTAAATTCAAAACAAGGGGAAAGAAAGGGGAATACAGCCAACTTAAACAATACCAGAAAGAAATTTAACAAGAAACAAACTTTTGAAATAAAAATGTCTCCAAAAAACAGTTCTTTCACCTTGCACTAGGGTGCACTATTGTAGTTCTTCAGTAGTGTCCTCTAGAAGAGAAAGTTCACACTTCTTACTACAAGCAAAACAAAAATACGTCGAAAACGACCCAGTTCAGAAACTATAAGATTTCCAAGTAGTGACATCTTCTGAGAAACTTGAAAATTAACACCTTAAATAAAGTTTAGACTTCCTCCAGTAGGGGAGTTTCAACAGGCGCAATATTTGAATTAGCGGCGTGGAGGTGTACCGCCCGGTACAATAACGAAGGTGGCAAAGCAACAAATAATTAATAGGGTAGGCAATAGAACGCAAGCACTGCATGGCTTGTTGTTTGTAAAACACCTGTGAACGTCATCAGTCTAATACTTAGCCTCTCGATGAATACTAAACAGGCAAGGGTTAAACCTGGTATTTAGCCATCCCAGAAATGTTCTTTTTTCGTTTTCAATGTCTGACAAGTACTGGATCCACATCTCAAAGAAGAGAAAGAAAAAACGTTAGACCCTGATTCATTTTTCTAAAGCCGAAAAATAGGTGATCTGGAAATGTTTGGAGGTAAACTTTTATATCATCAGCGTTAATTTGGTAGTTGCAGTTCTTTATTGTTTGAGAGATGCCACTAATATAAAGAGAGAAATGAAGGGGTCCTAACACCGACCCTTGTGGCACTTTACGTACCACCAAGTTGATTTGTTTATCCAATCTGAAACACACTGCACAGTTCGTAAATGAATAAATAATATTCTTTGAGGAGGAAGTTTTAATATTTCAGTTTGTAAAACAAAGTTTGAAGCGATACTTGAGTTGAAAAGTGAATTACGCAAAAAGATAACTTTCATATTATATTTTTCAACTCTTAGCAAAGAGAAATAGGAGTGGTAGGCTTTTTATGTGGTTGTCTGTGAATATGAGGGAGTTTTTGTACCACATCAAAGTTCCTATCAAAAGTTGTGAAGTGAACATTGAAGGGAGAGAGATACAGGTAACATTAACGAGACTAACAAATTTTGTTGAAAAGTCACGTACATGGGTAAGGTTAGCCAAAGGTGACTGAAAACGAATAATGTTATGCAAGAGCACGATTTATTTAACAGACAAATTTGAATAGCGATTTTATGAAAGGGTTCATCTCAGTGTAGGAAATGTGCTGAATAGCTCATACGACATTTAATACTGTTCGAGGATGTGTCGAAGTGACGCACACAAGTTTCACCGTAGAATACAGGGGATAGGTATTGTCAAAATGAAGTGTCTACACAGCTCTGAAATTTTATAATTGAATACTTATTGCTTAATTCTAAATAAATTTGTACATCTTTAGAACAAAGTCAGCGTGATACAGGAAGTAGAATGATATCGGCTAAAGTCATCTCTATATGAATCAATTTTTCTATAGCGCGTAACTCATTCTTTTGTCCATTTTTCGGGGAGGACTGGGGGTCACTTTGCCATATGGAGGTTTATTTAAACGAGTGTGGCACATTGAGTTTGTCTCTGAAGAGACAAAAGGAGAACCCAGAATCAAAATATTTAACTTCTCAGTTACCATTTATATACTCCTGTTAATGGAAATAATACATCGAGAGGTATCCTATAATAAGCCATATCATCAACCAAACTTTCGTCATGGGTCTTAGTTCAAAAGATAACTACCACCATCAAGATCGTCATACAAAAAATTCTCAATTAAAAATTAGCAAATGTGCAAGACCTAATGAAAGTCCAGACCAACGAGGTCTTCTACACATACACTTTTCTTTGGCCAACCGAACACTAAAATGACACTGAAAAAAGAAGCAGATTGGATCAAAATAATGATTTTAATTATATTATTTTGCCTGTCTAATTTGTTCTACACAGTAAGAAGCAAAAGAGATATCAAAATATTAGTTTCTTCTTGCCGAACTTCAATCTTACTCAGACATATTTTGAAAGATTCTGACCGAAGAAATGTATGTTTCTAACTATTAAAATCTGAGGCTGAATAACAAGTTGTGTATTATTTAGAATAATTATAATATGGATTTCCACAAAAAAACATACCATTCCGTTTAATTTTAACGCGAGTTCTTAAGTTGGGTCTTTTTTAAAACAGCGTAAATCAGTTAAGTACATAATTACATAAAATACAGGTTTTTAATATAACATCACATTATTACTTACCAATCAGTTAAAATACGAAATTGATTGTAGTTAGTTGAGTCTTCAAGCAGTTTTATTTTATTATCCAAAAAGTTTAGTCAATATGACACACTGCACTTTTAAAAAGTTCGCTGCACCACCCTTCAGTCGTTTTTCAAAACCTGCTTCAATGTGGGTTGTTAACACAAGAACTTGGTCTTCACACCTACGGCTAGGTCTAAAACCGGCTTGTTCTGATGGGAGTGATCGTAAAATTAGCGGCAATATTCTATTGTAGATGATCCGTTCCAGAAGTTTGCAACAAACACTCGTTAGAGCAACTAGACGGTAACTTTCAGGACAATCAGAAGGTCTACCTGGTTTCAGAATAGCCAGAATGTTGGTTCGTTTGAACTCTGGAGGAAGTTTTCCTGTAAACAGAATGTTTGTGAAGAACCGTGACAACCATTTTCTTGTGTTCTTCCCACAATGCTTGAGGAATTCTGTGTGTACCATCACAACCAGGTGATTTGTGGTCCTTTGTTATCTTGAGAGCAGACAGGAGCTCTTCTTTGGTGAAAGGGGCAGAAATATTTGATGAACCAATATTTTGTCTTTTCATGAAGGTTAGTCCTTTTCTTATTAACCGATTGAGCTCTTTCTTGGGTTTCACTTTAGACAATACAGCAATCCGTTTGACAACTTGATCACTTGATACGGCAGATTTGGGCTGTGGAATGTGAGGAGATCTCCCCAAATTCTTTTAAGAGGCTCCAAGCCTTCCTGCTAGAATGTTTGAAACCCATAGTCTCCATATTTTCTGTCCACTTGTTCCGTCTGGCTTCATCGAAGTTGTTCATGAGTTCATCAGCAACATCCTTTTCAGCATTCTCTTGAAAATCACTGTAGAATTTTTCACATATTTCATTCCATCCGGGTATATACTCCTTTCTGACTCCTCTAGGAATGTGTCTTTTTGCAGCGGCAAGTATTGCTTTAACAAATCTACAGTAATTGTTGACAACAGAAGGCTGCTATCAACATCAGCAGAGAAACTGTTCCAGTTAGCTTTGGCAAAATTCCACCGTGGAAGAGGAGAAGATCTAATAATGGGGATCTGAGTGCCTGTTTCTAAAAGAACAGGACGGTGCTGACTGCGTGGGAAGTTTGTGAGCACTGTACGAATAGCAGGTCAACTGTATCCCTGGTGATCTGTGGACACAAAACATAATTCAGGATTGGTTTCGGTGTTCCACATTGCTGATTTAAAGGAGCCTTTTTCCTTTGGGTTGAAGATCAGCTGAATATTGGACAAGTCTGACCATTCAGTAAGTTTCTCACCACATAGGTCATTTTATCTGTATCCCCATTGGCTGTGGTGGCTGTTAAAGTCACCCACATTTTTTTGCTAGTTGCTTTACGTCGCACCGACACAGAGAGGTCTTATGGCGACGATGGGATAGGAAAGGCCTAGGAGTTGGAAGGAATCGGCCGTGGCCTTTATTAATGTACAGCCCCAGCATTTGCCTGGTGTGGAAATGGCAAACCACGGAAAACCATCTTCAGGGCTGCCGACAGTGGGGCTCGAACCCACGATCTCCCGGATGCAAGCTCACAGCCGCGCGCCTCTACGCGCACGGCCAACTCGCCCGGTAAAGTCACCCACATAGACAGCAGGATGTACAAAGTTTGGAAGAACATCATCAGGCCATGGGATGCCTGGAGGTTTATAAATGTTCACAACTGTGAAGGTGTTAACCTGAGTCACAATGTTAAAACTGTTGTTCTCGTGGTGGGAAGAGACTAGATGAGCATCCGTGATGGAGTTGCGAACATAGATCGCAGAACCGTACGATTGATGATACGTACCTCCCAATAATCTGTAACCATGGACCTTTCCTCTTGAGTGCATTTGTGACTCATCAGAGATATCAGTTTCTTGAACACAGATCAAATCGATGTTATTTTCCAATGACAGTTTGGACAAATAGTCGTCCTTAGATTTACTCATGCCTTCTATGTTAATTTGAACGACTCTTAATACAGGACCCAAGAGTTTGGTTGTTTGGCTCTGAAAAGAGATTCTGTGAGCTGTCATTTGTTTGTGTACCATTGTCAGAAGATCTCGAGAGACAGTCTGACCGCAAAGTGCTGATGTTCAGTTCAGTAATGGAAATTTAATTCCAACTACCTTAGCAGGGGCACCACGGGCAGGAATCAGCTTCACCCCCAATTTGTGTGAGGCACATGGAGACTTACAACGAAAGTATGACGACATAAGAATACGATTCTGCTCTGTCAGTGGCAGTTTCTCACAGTACAACAAGCTGAAAACCCACCTGTAAGTGGGAGTGCAAAATACAGTGTTTCCAGGAATGTTGTAAATATTGTTTCCTCGTCATTCTAAAGGCAAAAACGAACTCATGATCCCCTCATGCCAACATTCCTACAGGTAGAAGGCAGTTACGAATATAAAGTAAAGTACAGACCGTGTTAAGTCCCTTCCTGTTGTACTTACGACGAGTGCATAGTTCGAACTGAGCTGTCACACAGGCCTACTGACGAAAAGTCAAATGAACGAACGTTTTCTATCACATAAACCAGGCATTCAGCTTAGTTGAGTTACGTTTTGTTTCCCTTGATTGTTTGTTCACATAATTCACACCCTTTATTAAAACTAAATTTTCAGCGACTTCAGGAATACGTATTGTCAGAAACACTCACAACATATATAAACAACCACAGGAGAGCACATACAGAATAGTACTACAAGAAAACGTACAAATTTCCTTAAATTCCGTGCGCCCATGTAAACACTGTACGTAACCAGCTGCGCGGTTATTTCACCACTTCTTCCACAGTAAAAGTTCAGAACAATTTGTTCAGACTTCCTACAAAATGTTCCCCCAATTTTTATTAGCTTTAAAATATTTCGCTGAAGACTCAAGCGTCACATGATGCTGACAGCTGGCAGTCATTTTGAATACTGAGCATGCTATTTCAGCCAGTGTTGCCAACAGTTTTCTAAGATCCATATTCAACGTCGTAAAAATTATGCGAAGTAAACGGCAATGGAATGAACTCGAACAAAACTTAGTAAGCACAAAATGCAATAACATATCAAGCTCATGTTAAATAATTATAGAGGGTGAAACGAAATTCGCGCGCTCGGGCGTCGCAGCGCGACTCCTCACATGCCAGCAAAAAAAAAATCTCTCTCACAGAAATTCGTCCTGCGAGTATATCCGGCAGGAAAAGAACGTTGAAGAGTGGCAATCTGGCAACACTGTAACCACATGTAGGGTAACTACCTCTGTCAGCACGCATTAGTCGTGCTGCGCAGTTGGTGTCGCGGATAGATTTTTGGTTTACCATGCAGGAGGTCGAGGGGTCGATCCTGGGTTGAGGCATAGTCCAGGTGGTATGGTATCTGTCACGTTAATAGTCAACAGTGATTGCAGCGGGTCCTCTAGATACCATTTGCACTTACATACTACGATCGTAGAAATGGACGAACATTCGTTTTCATTGTTCAGCTTTGAAAGACGCCCTTTCCACGTCGTGGGTGTGAATTTATTCGCACCACTTCATCTACTAGATGCGTTACAACGTGCTCAGCGTTACTAAATTTTGTAAAAGTAGGATACATGTGACCTAAGGAACGGTGTCTTACTGTATTACAATATGTAATGTCCGATGGAAATTAGCAAATAAAAAAGCGCCTCAACCCAGGATCGAACCCTCGACCTCCTGCATGCTAACTCAAAGCACCATCCACTGCACCAACTGTACAGCACGACTAATATGTGCTGACAGACGTAGTTACCCTACATGTGGTTACAGTGTTGCCACATTGCCACTCTTCAACGTTCTTTTCCTGCCGGATATACTCGCAAAACGAACTTTTGTGACAGACATTTTTAATTGCTGGTATGTGAGGACTAGCGCTGCGACGCCCGAGTGCGCGAATTTGGCTTCATCCTGTATATTTTGCTACAAATACCACCGAGGACAATAAGTATTCATAGCCATCTGCGTTTGAAGGATAAAAGTTGGTAACGAACCCGAATTACATACAATCAAATATTTTTACAGCACATATATTTTTAAGTGGTCAAGTTAGTTCACCAGAAATCTAACAAAACTGAGGGAAGCTCCTGACTTCAGAAACAAGCAACAAAGATGGGAACTATTTACTGCTACGGAAGCCTCGTCACTGACCAGAAGTCTGGCTAACATCAAAGGCAGCGCTTAGGACTTGAGTTGACTCTCAGTACAGTATCATTTACATATACCAGGTGGTCCGGCAGCGCCATAGTTCCTACTTATAAATGTCCCGCATACACTAGTGATTAATGAGATATCTAACAGCTTATTTTCACAGAGGTATTACTGTCTGCAGGTTAGTTACGTCAGAATACGAAGAGATAATAAGCGGACGGCCGCTCTCGCTGCATGTTCCTCAGCGCAGAATGCAGACGAACTTCGCAGACGGTATGCTCAGGAGCTTCTAAATTGCCGCCTACCTTCTACACAAGTGTTGCAAATAGAGCTTATGGAACGTTTAAGGCACACACAAGCAACTTTATGGCAGAATGAAAAGTCTGTACATGTAATAAATGATTGAGTTATTCAACTTTACTTTTGTGCATCTTTCGCGTGTGTACATATGCACTCTGTTACAGGACATCTGTAGTAAATAACTGCCATTTGTTTCACATCCGAAATAGAGTACGTTGTAGTGCTCCTTTGTAAACCAGCGACTAGGCATCCCGTTTATCATTAGTGCAATCAGGACACTTATAAGTAGAAAGTTAGGGGCTTGACGGCCACTTTCTCCTTCTCCTCCTCCTTTTGTTTCACCCTCTTTGGGGACGTTGAGTCAATCATTTCTCTGTGTGTTGTTCTTTTCTTAGTGCGCAGTAATTCTTCATTCTTTCTGATCTTCGTTTCCTCTCGTCTTCCGAGACAATAGGTTGGGCTTTTAGTGTAGATTTATCCTGGAACCTTACAGTTTCGTCTTTAGTCATTACTTTAGCTGTTCGATCGAAAGGTGAATGTTCCGTAATTTTTAAATTCTAGCAGGTCTTTTTCAGTTTCTTACAAGTTGTTTTACGTCGCACCGAAACAGAAAGGTCTTATGGAGACGATGGGACAGTAAAGGCCTAGGAGTGGGAAGGAGGTGACCATGATCTCAATTAAGGTACAGCCCCAGCATTTGCCTGGTTCGAGAATGGGAAACCACTGAAAACCATCTTCAGGGCTGCCGACAACGGCGTTCGAACCCACTACCTCCCGAAGACTGGATACTGGCCGCACTTAAGCGACTGCAGCTATCAAGCTCGGTCACTCAGTTTCTTATAACCAATTGGATTTTGTTTTGCGGTTACGGAACAAGTCACTGATTTGGTTAGTTAATCTACTAGAGTTCATTCTGAGAAGATCACCTTAAAAAATACCCTTGTTTTTCGCATAACATTTGGGAGTTTTTCCATTTTCTTGTAGAGTGTTTCATTCTTCATGTATATCCTGAAATGTTCGTCCCATAATCTTTCTTAAAATTTACCTTTCTTTTAGCTCGAGTTTCTCCATCTGAACTCTGAAATCCATGTATAGTGCTTCTGGTTTTATGATGTTTAATTCTGGATCCCGATGAAAGGGATTCCTTGTCGTATGTATCTTTTATTATTTAGAAGGCGAGTTCAAGTTTTATTGGATTCCATCGCTTTGCGTTCCACAGCATTCCAACTAATCCATTCTCCGTGATATCTGATTTTTTTTACTATTTCAATTTTTTTATTGGAGTATTGATGTAGGTATTTGTTGTTTGTCATGATTTGGACTTTTCGAAGGAGATATAAAGACCTATTTAGCGTTTTCTTCCCTAGTTCAAAGGACCGCTTATTATGTAAGAAATTATAAACCTCCAACAAAAATTATTTTGTGACTCCTTTCTTAATCATTAAAGAATCGGAAATGCTTCAGAATCTCTAATTTATTGAGTCCTCTTTCCTAGAAATTTAGCCATCCGTTCAATCATACTTGTGTTAAGTCCAATATCCCTTAATTAGTAGAACTTTTAGATAAAATATGATAGGTATTAACTTCCTTTAATGTCTGCCTGTAAATACAGAAAGTTGTTCTTTGTAATAAATGAAAATTTATGTATAGCAGCGGAGCACTTACATTACTGTCATCGCACATAAAATTGTCTTATACGCCACCTACTTAATAATAATGGTCCCAATACTTTGAACACAGATATTCCTTACAATATTATCACAAGGCTATCATCAATATTCTAACAACATGCTGCACGTAAAGGAGATCACCTGAACGTTGATTCTCAAGATTATGCCGCAGTGTTATTAAAGTGAGCACTTTAAAACGCTCCATCGACAGCTAGTTTCACCTTATTTCTCATGAGACTGTCCTCCTAACGTCGAGACATTTCGAATACAAAGAGGAAACCCAGAGTAAGGAGGATACGTGCTTCTTTTATATAACACAAGTTTTAACTGAACGTGTCATAACTTACATCAAAATAGAACGGTGATGGATAATGCCCGCTATCATTCTTCCCACTTTCGTTGGGGTCAATGACATTAAAGTGATGTAATTATGGGCTCTTCCATTCTGTACGAAATTTCTTTCATTTTCTTCACGATATCCACAAAAATTATGCTCAAGTTCTATTTTAGGTGATTAGACACCAGCTTACATTTTTACAAAAGGAAGCTAAGTTCCTCAGGGATCAAACATTGGTCCTATCTCCCAGAATATGTTTTCTATTTAGTCATTCCATTACAACATGCAAATTATGGTATGAAACCCGATGTTTCCTGGCAGAGAATGCCATTTCTCACCACTGCACACTTGCCTTTGCTCACTAGCCAATGCTCACTTGTCTTTCTCAACCAGATCCAATCATTGCTCTCTGGTTGGCCAGTGAGTAGTTTCAAATATGCACAATTTTACCGGCAAAATATTTCCGCCAAAATAATTTCACATTACAAATTTCCCTCGGTAAAAATATAAAATGCAGCTCGCACAACAGGGCTTGCCACTCCTAAAAGAAAAATATTATTTTCGGTTTGAAGTATAGATTTAATCTACTGCCAAATTTATTAAAACGTAGGGACCTAGAGCGAAAATGTACAACATTCAACCCCTATCGATATATGCTACATCCATCGTCTAGAATGATATGCCATAAAAAATTAAAAATAGGTTGGTACTCCTGGATTTTTCTATTTTTCGGTACTCCGATTTTAGATTTTTGGGGGTTTTCTGTTTTCTTGGCAAAATTTCCCGCCATTCTGAATCTACCCCCATCCCCACAACCCCCGACAAAACCAACGAGACCAAATAGAACGCTGTGACTGGTCAGATCCATACCTGCACTTTATTTCCTCCACTAATAAACATGATAACCGTAAAGACAAGTAGGAACTGTATATCTTGAAAGGTTAAAATTCAAAAATGCTGAGTGACAAAATCACGATAACGCAGTCTCTACGTACAACAGTAATATATTCATAGGAGCACGATATATGAACGGAACTAGGTCCCATGCAGGAAACTTGAGGTACTCCACTTGACAAAATCTTCTTAGATTTGACTCTGATTTCACTGTGATTGAGAAATGGGAAGAAGTGTCAATGGCTTTCATTCCCAGGTATTTGTTTATAATCGTAGAAGATCCTAATATTAGGAAGACATTGAAGTAATGCGTCAGATCTCTTTACTGTCCAAGAAGTTACTGACCAGCTGATTACCATTAATAATGTGAATATTTGTAAAGGATGCTGCATTTCTTATAATGTCAATAATGCTGGGAGCGTTGTATTAAAAAATACGCATATAATCACACTGAAGTGGAGATTACTATTAAGGTGATGAAGAAATGCCTAACAATGTAGGGTGTGCATTCTAGATTTTTGTAATTCCGATGACTGCATATGGTATTCACTGCAGAAAAGAATAAGTATCTCATGACTAGGGCCCGTATATCTATGGCATGTCATATTTTATTTATTTATATTATTCCAAGGGAAAATGGAAATGGCGTATGGTTTTTAGTTCCGGGAGTGTCCGAAGACATGTTCGGCTCGCCAGGTGCAGGTCTTTTGATTTGACTCCCGTAGGCGACCTGCGCGTCATGACGAGGATGAAATGAGGATGAAGACGACACATACACCCAGCCCCCGTGCCAGCGAAATTAACCAATGATTGTTAAAATTACGACCCTGCCGGGAATCGAACCCGGGACCCGTGCGACCAAAGGCCAGCACGCTAACCATTTAGCCATGGAGCCGAACATTTCAATGGAAAATACTAGGTAAGCATGGTTTTACCTACGGTAACTAAAATTTTGCAATTTTCACGGGTCATAGAAAGTCATACTTCGGCTCTTCTTGCCATTTTCCGGTAATTTTTCATATTATGGTTATATTTCCCCATGAATTGTCGTGTTTTTCATATTTTTATATTTTTATTCCATTTTTTCATATCTACTTTCAGTCGTCACACAGACGGATTTTTCACATCTCCTAATTATTGTCTGTAATTTCTTAGAAATATGAATTTATGTGAAATAGAAAGGTAAGATGTATAGAAAGAGACAGAAAGGTGAGCCTCAATTGAATTCCTAATGATTCGACTTCCTTCAAATATGGCCTAATAACACCCTGCGATGTTCAGGAGTCCCTTTTCCGTTGCAAGTCAATTTTGCATGAAAATAGAAGATCGTCCCGGTTTGAAAACTCTAAAATGTATGTAATTTGCTATTGTAATTCTTTCTAACCACCCTTCAAATGTAACATTTATTTCATTCTGTTCAGAGTCAAGCGTTATCTCTGGATTGAGTAATTAAATAAATTCAAAATGTAACAACAAAATTAATATGAATACCTATTTTTTATTATTATTATTATTATTATTATTATTATTATTATTATTATTATTATTATTATTATTATTATTGAATGCTCTATATTTTAAAATATATTTTCAATATATCGTTAATTTAAACGGCAAGATTTTGAAGATTTTGAAAATGTGACTAAAAAATTTTAAGTCATATTTATTGTCTTGTTTATATGACACAATGTGCGAAAAGTCTAAACAAAGAAGAAGTCTATATATCTGTGTATACGTACTGTTATCTTCCAGTAACACAAATATGTCTGTCCTCAAAGCATAAATATTTGTGCTATTAGCTGTCTTTCTCGCGGGCCCCGGTTCGATTCTCGGTTTGCCATAAATTTAAGACTGACATGAATGCTGGTGTTTGTTTAAATACGTACCGCAGCTGGACCATCTCCGAATGAGGACACGAATTTACTTCAACAGAAAAATGAACCCTCTTCCATTTTTGGTTTCCAGCATCAATAGAAGTTTTTAGATGAAAAAACTGTTTTATTTTAAAAACCTGGCAAAAAGTGCCCCTTTAATGCTTTTAGCCTACATTAATGAAATATACATTTTCATTTCAAGAATTATCCTCACTTCAGTATTAATTGGATTCTTATGGGGATTAAATCAAAGTTCCTTACGAAAATTAATAGCTTAAGTAGTCCCTTTCGGTACTTCCTGGGGCCTATTCCACAAAAGTATGGTGTTGTACAATATAAGTTACTAGTGTGGGTTCTTGTAATGTATCGAGTTGTACATTTCCGTTCCACAAAAGATTGAAAGTGAATTGTTATAAGTTTTACAAGTGACGACATATCAATAAACATACTTCGTCATAGCTTGTTTATCTTCGTATTCCATTCGATGAATTATGTTACGCTTGCCTCATTTATCGTAATATCGTATTTTAAGGTAAGTTATGCAGCAAAGATTCAAATAACTCTAATATTCATGTGAATTTCTTAGTGCTACAATGTTATTTTCAGTTTATTTCTTTGATGATAGGAAATTACGCCGTTATTATCACCCAATCTGTTCTTCCGCAATCCTTGCATATGTTTCACGATAATCTGACAAACTTGGTCTGTCATTAGGAATCAGATGCCGCTAATAACGATATTCGGCCGCCAAACTTAATTACAAACTCTACATGAATTGTTAAAATGATGTCAAGAGAAACGAAGTTATTCGTTTGAAGGAAATATATTATTTTCGGTGCATTCGGCCAGAGTCTGAGAAAACAAGAAAAAATAAATGGTTGGATGGAAATATTTGACTTGCGAAAAGCTCATGGAGCTTTTGAGAAGAAAAGTTGGACATATCTAAGATACATACTGCTCATTAATGATTCCAGGAATGTCCTTCTTGGAACATATTTGTTCAGTATTTTCAGGCCAACGAACAATTTGAGGAAATTTTATATCATTTATTGCAGCTACCACAGACCGAAGATTTTGCCATACCATGCATATCTGTAATACCATGCTACTGACCACCATTCCCTAGCCAATGTAGAGTTGTTAGGAACTGTTGTTTAGCAGAGAGAGATTTATTTCTGTTCGTAGGATGTTTTAACCTATGCCCAGTATCTATCAAAAGTTCTTCCACTTGTATTGTGCTTAACCTAAAACGCTCATTGTATTCAAATACAGTTTTAAACTTGAAGTTTATTATTTCCCTATACAGACGGTAGTTTTCATTTTCATCACCGTCCGACTCGTTGGCTGAATGGTCAGCGTACTAGCCTTCGGTTCAGAGGGTCCCGAGTTCGATTCCCGGCCGGGTCGGGGATTTTAACCTTCATTGGTTAATTCCAATGGCCCGGGGGCTGGGTGTTTGTGCTGTCCCCAACATCCCTGCAACTCACACACCACACATAACACTATCCTCCACCACAATAACACGCAGTTACCTACAAATGGCAGATGCCGCCCACCCTCATCGGAGGGTCTGCCTTACAAAGGCTGCACTCGGCTAGAAATAGCCACACGAAATTATTATTATATATTTTCATCACCATCACTATCAGTACTGCTAGACCACATATTTATCAAAATGTATCAGAAATAAGTATATTTAAACAGCGCTAGTACATTTATTTATCTTTTTACCTTTCACTGGTAGAGAATACTTCCCAATTCACTAGTAAGTTACAAGTAATAGTACTTCCGTAGTACACACCCATAAACATTCACTGGTAATTTGTAAGTATGGAGAAGTAAAGTACAATAAAAAATTCTTTAGTGGAACAGAAACTCTAGTATTTCTACTAGTTACTAGAGAATTTACTTGTAATGTACAAAACCACTTTGGTGGAATAGGAAGATACTAGTGATTCAGACGATCGAAAAGCTCCCAACCGGCCTCGAGGGCATGGCCGGCCATTCCCTGTATTGCTCTCGTCGGCTGGTTTACATGAGAGTTTTTTGGAGATGCAACGAGAATGTTCCTCCTCCTGTAGCCACCTTGCGAATATTCTGGTACAGATCACCCCAGCTATAAAAAGGGAGGCTAGCCGCGGACAGTCAGTCAGTATTAGCATGCGTGGTGGGAGTCAGCGTTGGACACAATGTCTTGGGGTTCGGTGGATGGGTTGAGGGCGACAGAGGTGATGGCTGTCTGCGCTAATGTTCGATCGTGGTGGTTGTGATGTCGGAGTGTTCAGTGAGTAGCTGAACTGGAGATGGCGTGCGGGACAGAAGACTGTGTACTGCCCTGGAGTACTGCGTAATTGGAACAGCGCTAATGGTCACTTTGTGAATACTATCTTGCACTTTATCGCTGTTGCTGTTAAGTCTATGTCAGTTACTCGACTGTCTCGGGAATCGAACTAAGGAACAGTCACACTTTGCTTTGTAGTCAGTAGTAGTAGATTCGATGAAGAATACAATTTTATGGACATCTCCTACATATGAATCAAGAAAGGCTGACTGGAAAACTCGTTATATATTTCGAAGGGAAAAGGATTGTTTCCAGGTGGTTTATCGAGATACATGCTGATATGGAGAGAATTGGCATTAGTCATGAAGACACCCAAGACAGGAACCACTTCCGACAATTCGTTTCAGACTTCAGAGGCTTCCGAGAAGAAGAAGAAAATAAATCTTCAAAAGTGTTTTTTTTTTTTTTAGAAGAAAGAAGGAAGCAGATAAGCCAACGAACGAAGCTATATTTTTATTACTACAAATGTTTCATTTTGGACCTCAGCACCTTTGTACCTGTAAGGTATATAATTAAGAAATGAGTAGAAGTGAAAATCTAAAGAACTAAGCTCATTAGTAAAGAATACACGAGAATTATGTGTTACCAAGTTATCAGGGCTCATTTTAGGAGTGTTTTTTTCGCATGCCACCTCCCGTTTAGAAAACGTAACGCGAGTTCTCCCGTGTTAAATCACACTTGATGTAAAAGTTTCGTAAAAGTTCTCCCTTAGACGCCAGTAATTACCAACAGCGTCCATCTGATGCGCTATACTATTGTATATCAGACTTGGCAAGCTAATGGAACTCTGTTTGTGAATCAACAGCTGATGGATTTTAAAGTAGCTCTCTGTGGAGGAAACAAAGAAAGCGACAGAGAATAACGTGATTTACAACGTTTGTTGTCGCACGACAGCCATTAGGACACAATACATTGAAAGTTCTCGGCAGCTTTTTCACTGTAAAAGATGTGAAGGGAACGTAGTATCCTCCTTTTGTTGTCAATTCTTTTGAATAAATTGCACAAAAGAAATCCTCCGTTACTGTCAATTTTTAGATCAGGTAAATTTCATGACTAAAAAATGAAAATTCTCAGCATGTCTTCCAAGTAATATTTGACCGGGTCAGAAATTGAATGGATGAATCCCCCATTTAGCGGTGAGGATAGGAATTGTGCCGGCTGACGAAGCCTGTCGCACTCCTCTGGGGCAATGATTAATGACTGACAGACGAAATAAAATGACATTGGAGAGTGTTGCTGGAATGAAATATGACAGGGAAAACCGGAGTACCCGGAGAAAACCCTGTCCCGCCTCCGCTTTGTCCAGCACAAATCGCAAATGGAGTGACCGGGAGTGGTGAGTGGTGAGAGGCCGGCGCGCTGCCATCTGAGCCACGGAGGTTCCAAATTTCATTACTAATAAATAAAATACTAGGCATGTTTCGATATAACGGAGTATAACATATATTGATGCTGTGTTAATCTAGAAACCTCGTATGTCCAGAAATCGAAATTTTTACGAAGGAAATAAAGTAGTAGTAGTAGTAGTAGGAATTACCTTTTTCATAAAAATTAATAAATACTACTTTAGTAGACATCTATTTTAATGCAAATAATTAAACACTGAAAATGATGTAATATAAAAAGTATATATGAGGTATCGGCATGAATTGTCCGGTCATGTTAGATATGATATTTTGTGACTACCGTAATGCTCCAGCAATGAACATAAGAAGGTTTTTAATAAGACATTCAAATCTCGAATATACCAGGCATAATTTATAGGGTTTTCTTTTTGCCATTAGCACGAAAATCGGTATTTGTTTTTGGTTTTGGTTTTGTTTTTTCTGCACCATGAGGTTCAGTAAACATCTGGGTGATTACAGAAAATGAGAACAAAGCCCTAGAGGAACGATCGCTTGAAGAATCAGACAAGAGGGAGTACCACTGTTGTGATGTGATATGTCTCTTCAGCTGCCACTCATCTCCGATAGATGGGATTACTGCTGCGTCCCAAGTAAAACAACATGCCTGAATATTGACGAAAAGTATCTGGGGAGTTAGAGAACTTTGCATTTGTCCCGTCAACTGCGGGTAGTATTCGATTAATTTCTAGTTCTTTGAAATGAGTTAATAAAGGACAAGGTACACAATTGACAGCGAATCTGCCACCTGGTTGACAGTGCTAAAGGGATGTCTTTGATGACTGACTCATTGAAACGTCAAAAGAAGGAGCGAGTAGCATACTGCAATGCTTTACGCACAAAGTACAGAGTCGTATGGTCAACAGTTTAAACAAATCTCAGGACAGATTATTTAAATACATTTCCCCCGTAACTTATGATTATGACTATGAATTCACTCCACAGCAGAGCAGAATGTACCTTAATATTTTATCACTTAAATGAACTTTGTTAACATTAGGGGAAATGAAAGTTTTGTTTCAAGGCAAACTTCGCGGCTTACTGTGGGATGTGCTACACAAAGTACGGAGCTGCAAAGTAACTTAACAGCCATAAACATCATTAAGAAGAAAGCTTATAAAGTTTCTCATATAATAAACAACAAGTCATGTCTGCCTCATTAAACACTCAGTATTACTGGGGTGGAATGTTACAACGTTTTAGAAGGGCGTAGCTAATGTCTGCTAAGTTGATTGAAACTTACTGACCACACAACTGATAACTAGAATCTGGCAATAATAGGTTAATAAGAAAGCCTACAGAAGTGAATAACAAGTGTATTCCAGCCTGCACAGTGGTTATGCCCTGAGGTCTCCGTAAACATTATGGGCACGACACATCAGAAACCCTATAATTTATGTTATTATCAAAAGTCAACGGATAATTCACACGCGCAGTCAGATACGCAGATGACACAGTACTTCTTGCCAAAAGTATTGAAATCCTACAACTGTGCTTACACAAGCTTAATACAGTTTGAGAAGAAACGTGTCTCACAATCAACACTAAGAAATCTAAACTAATGGTTTTCAGTCGAAGAAGTTTTAAATCTATTCTGAAATTGAAAAGTCAATAAATACAACAAGTTGATGAATTTAAATACCTTGGTTGTTGAATATCAGATTATTTAAACCCAGGTCTCTCGAAATTAAGACCCGGACAATATCAGCATTCAAGAAAATTAAGACTTTACTGTGTGATGAAGCCTTAAACTTAAAATCGAGGCAGCGCATGGTTAAATGTTATGTTTGGTCAATTTTGCTTTATGTAATTGAAGCTTGGACCTTAAAAACGACCACCATAAAAAGACTGGAATCTCTAGAAATGTGGTTTTATACACGAATGCTGAGAGTCTCCTGGATAGAGTACAAATATTACAGAGAACAAACTGTAAAAGAGAACTCCTGATCAACATCAAATGCAGGAAAATTGCGTACTTGGAGCATGTGTTACGCGGTGAAATATATTATACCTCAGTTGAAAGGGAAAATACAAGGAAAGCGAGAAGTATGTCTCAAGAACATTCAAGACTGGATTGGAATATGGTCGTCGCAAAACTCTACCATGTTGTTGAAGATGGAAGAACACTGTTCATACTGATCGCCAACGTCCGGGAGACTGGGCAAGGCATATAGAAGAAGAAGAAAAAGAATCGCTACTAGCCTGCTTAACGGTTATGCCATTGTGTTTGCATAAACCTTAGGGGTACGGCTAAAAGAACCCTCAGAATTTACGTCACTCTCTATACTAGCCTGCAGAACGTTTAAGTCATGGGATTTGTATGAACATTGGGGGTACGGCCCGTCAGAAACCCTAGAGTGTATGCTACCCTCGCTACATTTTGGAAGAGCGGGTAGGCGACATTTTATAATAACAAAATTGGCTTGCATCCTGACCTAAAATTCCGCCGTCTACTGAAAAATGACAAGGAGAAGACAGTGATACTGAGTCACCGATTTTGCTCAAACTTGGCAGGTTGATCGCGGATAAAAGTTTTCCTCTAAGCTTCACAGCGTGCGTAGCTCTCGGCAATTTCCACAATGCTCTAGTTGTCAGCATCACGTGATCATCGGCGCTTCAGTTTTGCTGTTTCTTTTCTAATCCATTCTTTTTTTCTCTTATACAAGGTAAATCGAAAATCACTACGAAAATATCTGGAATGCCTTCATCATGTAGAGGAAAATAAAAAAGTGTATAACAACGTGGGCCCGGAAGAGTATAATACCATAATTTTCCTAGGGTGTACTTTCTGAGTGTATGTCGACGCGTCCTGGTTCCCAGAAAAAAATGCGAGACACTGGTTACCATTTTTACACAAGTAACCTTGTTGTGAATAAATCTGATGCGGATCTGAGCTGCTCATGATAAACTGTCCTCCCCAGTTCTTGGTGACTGCTTATTTGGATCCCGACTTACTGGACAAAACTACAAAGATTTCTTCGGTACAACATTCCCTGATTACTTAGAAGACATCCTCGGCGCAGGATAAGTAGATGTATACCAATTGCTTAGCCTCCACACTCTCCAGACTTCTATCTTCGGCGACACGTAAATACCGTCTTGTATTCGACTGCTCACGATTATGAACCAAATAAATGTTCGGATAACTTAGGAATTATGTCATTTCGCACCCTTGCTGTCATATGCCTCTTTCTTCTTTTCTCTTAGTGAGTAATACATTCCTAAAATTTTGCCAAAGACCTTTTAAACACCTGTATTATATCCGGAATTTCTCTTCATTTGAAGTAGAAAATGCGCAGATTAAGCATAATCCGTTAGTTAAACTGTGCCATTCGTGTCTTGACAAATCTTCCCTATTATTCGCTGTTGTTATAAAAGCTTCTAGACAAAATCATTGACTTGGACACTTCTAATGGCGACGATGGGACAGAAGATGGCAAGGAGTGGGAATAAAATGACGGTGCCCTTATATCAATCCACAGCCCGAGGTGAAAATGAGAAACCACGGAAAGAGTTACCGACAGTGACGCGTGAATTCACGTTAAAAGTTTTTATTGCTAGTTGCTTTACGTCGCACCGACACAGATAGGTCTTATGGCGACGATGGGACAGGGAAAAGTTAGAAGTGGGAAGGAAGCGGCCGTGGCTTAATTAAGGTACAGCCCCAGCATTTGCTTGGTGTGAAAATGGGAAACCACGGAAAACCATCTTCAGGGCTGCCGACAGTGGGATTCGAACCTACTATCTCCCGAATACTGGATACTGGCCGCACTTAAGCGACTGCAGCTATCGAGCTCGGTCACGTTAAAAGTTGCGTGACCCGAACCGAGTATAGTGTCGCCCATTGAGAATAGTTATTCTAAGCCTAATGTAATTGTGGAAGTTGGTCATGTCAGTTCTTGGTATTAAATAATTGTCATTTTCCCTAAAATAAATCGGGTATACAGAACTTATGAAAGGAGAAAACAGATAAAATACGAGACCTGTAAATAAAATGGTGGCAATATTGATAGAACGCAATATTTAATGAAGTAACAAGTACAATCGTATTATATTCCTTCGGTGTAGTCACTCGCAAAGTGGACTTAAGGCCCTGTGCCACCGGGCGACGAAGTCAGAGAACTATTGAAGTCCAAAGACGCAAGTTAAGATTTAGAAGGATGCGAAAACTCAGTGACTCAATTCAATTTTGGAAGGGAGTTTTACGAGGGTAACACTTGTGCTCCCTTACATAAAAATTATTTCTCATTAGGGAATATATTTAAGTCCGAAGACTGCCCAGATGAACCTACATGACAAAAAATAGAAAAAATGGAAGCCCTAACTGGTACATGCTAATGAAAGCCGCTGAAATCTTCCCTACATTTCACACGCAGCAATTATCACTTAGTTATTGTTATTCTGCCATACCTTATTAGTTGAGACATCCGCAGGCCATCCCCCCTACATCCTATCTCCCGAGGGAGATCCTCTCTATCCTCCATCAAGACGCCCACAAAATCACCGCGGCAAGATCAGACCCGCAGGCCAAATATTTCACAGGTTATATAGGAAGATGTCAAACTAATCTAAGTGTTTTTGTGTCGAACGTTTTGACTGGGCAACCTCAAGTAAGTATTGAAGGAAATGGTTGGTAAATAATTTTATATTTTGCCTTGTGATAGGCTGATAGAATTAGAGGTTCATTGACAACTTCAGAAAAATAAATATCTACAACAGAAAATTTGCCAGATGTTGGGAAGCCATTGGGGAACGCCAGGGCCGTTAGCAAGGCGTTCCCTGTTAATGAGAGCGACGGAGCCCTCTATAGGGCAGAGTACAGATGTCACGTGAAGAAACAGGCGACCTCGGAGGGCTTCCTTCAACTACGGAAACAGGAACGAAGTTATAAGGACTCATCTGGTGGGTACAGAGGGTGTTCCAAGTGTAGTGTGGGCGTTAAAAAAGACAGTAGTTAACCAAGATATGAATATTACAAACAGATTGGAATCGATGTAAGATGTAGTATCTACATCCCACCTCCCACCTCTACCGCCTCGAGGTCAGTGTCCTGCGTGAGACGTTCGTTCGGGGGCCAGTACTTCGCCCAACCAGCCTCACCTGCTATGCTGAACAGGGGTCTTGTCGGGGTATGGGAGGATTGGAAGGGATAGACAAGGAAGAGGGAAGGAATATGAAAGGAGGTGGTGGTGGACTTATGTTAGGTATCATCGCGGCATTTGCCTGGAGGAGAAATAGGACAGGATAGGGTGGCATGGAAAGCAGCATTAAACCGATCTATGGACTGGTGACCCAAACAGAAACAATTGGCCAGTATGTCACAATGTACATTTTGCAACAATTGAGGCAACGGAAAATTATCATCACTGCCATTACCACAGTCTTCAGCTACATGATGTGTAAGTGAAGACAGAGGAATCAAAATGCTCTGGATCTTACAAAATCCTAACCCTAACAGAGGTTTGAAATCCCGTTATAATTAAATACGAAGTACACGCATATGTTATTATGCTTGTCATATTAATCAAGACTGGAAAACACTTCTCTTATGAAGATTATTCACGCTGTTGAACCTAATAATGAAATTCTCATCGCCATAACTTGTCTCTGACATGAGTGGAAATTACATGAGAGGTAAAGGAGGATGTTTCTAAGCGGTCAGAGAGTTGTATTACTGCACAACGCGCATACAACGGAGGAGCGGTTAAAAAGGTAAACGGTAAACTTTCATGGAGTTTATTAGGTGGATATAGAACGGGGCTGAAATTACCTTTCCATGCAGCGTCACAAACTCACTTACGAGTGAGTGAGCTATGGGGGAAGAAGTAGAATATTTGAACATTACGTTTTATGATAGCTTAAAAAATCTGTGATACTAAAAGCTCTGCAAGCAGCAGATCATGTCAGTTTTAATCACAGGATATTACACAGGATGTAGTTGAGTAGAGCCCTCATCCAAATTAACTTGAATGGAAAAGAGTGTGTGAGTATTGACAACAATTGTGGGCTCACAATATACATGCAATCCATACCTAAGTGGTCAAAAATCGGACTCCATTTCTAAGTAAAAAACAGATAGGGAATCTGCCACCAGGGCGACTGTACTAAATGCAGATCAGTGTTGATTGATTGATTGATTGATTGATTGATTGATTGATTGATTGATTGATTGATTGATTGATTGATTGATTGATTGATTGATTGATTGATTGATTGATTGATTGATTGATTGATTGATTGATTGATTGATTGATTGATTGATTGATTGATTGATTGATTGATTGATTGATTGATTGATTGATTGATTGATTGATTGATTGATTGATTGATTGATTGATTGATTGATTGATTGATTGATTGATTGATTGATTGATTGATTGATTGATTGATTGATTGATTGATTGATTGATTGATTGATTGATTGATTGATTGATTGATTGATTGATTGATTGATTGATTGATTGATTGATTGATTGATTGATTGATTGATTGATTGATTGATTGATTGATTGATTGATTGATTGATTGATTGATTGATTGATTGATTGATTGATTTTGAGATTCTGGAATCTTAAAAATTCTTATTCTTCTTTCTTAATCCTTTTCCCTCGGACTCAGCGAGGGATCCCACCTCTACCGCCTCGAGGTCAGTGTCCTGCGTGAGACGTTCGTTCGGGGGCCAGTACTTCGCCCAACCAGCCTCACCTGCTATGCTGAACAGGGGTCTTGTCGGGGTATCGGAGGATTGGAAGGGATAGACAAGGAAGAGGGAAGGAATATGAAAGGAGGTGGCGGTGGACTTATGTTAGGTATCATCGCGGCATTTGCCTGGAGAAGAAATAGGAAACCACGGAAAACCACTTCGAGGTTAGCTGAGGATGGAATCGAACCCCCTCAACTCAGTTGACATCCCGAGATACAGCCGGGAATCAAACCCGGGCCTCCGGGGATGACAGCTAATACAACTAATCACGCTAACCAATACATCACAAGGCGGACATGGTAAAAATCGTTAGAGAGAATTCGATCGGTAGGTATGAAATATCTCACAGCTCTGAATGATGAATTTTCACGACCACATTGTAATAGAAATCGACGTTAACCTATTAGGTCGTGTTACGTACAGAATAAATATGGCCAACTGAACACTAGTGGGATCCGAATTAACAACCTCCTGATTTCAAGTCGGTTGCTCCGTTCATAACATCTCTTCAACATGTAAAATTATATATGTACGTAACACGCCCTAATAGGTTAACGTCGATTTAGATTACAATGCGGTCGTGAAAATTCAATATTCATTGACTTGGCCCACAACGGGCGACTTGCACGCACTTCGCAGTGTGATGGCGGTAGTAGCTTGGATGCTTTCCAACAAAACAAAAATGACCTAGGCGACCATAGCTCAATTGACAGAGCAACCGACGCGAAATTTCTTAGTTTTACACTTCCTGGCGTTTTCTCAGCTTTATTGGGATCGTTAAGTGTTTTGAATTTGACCCAGTTTTACTACCGTGTGCCCTTCCTGATGATAGCCCTATCCGGAGAGGAGGTGCGTTCGCTATTCCGCCTTTGTGTGGCTGCTGGTAATGTGATGTGTTGTGGGAAGATGAAGAGAAGCGTCCTAAGTAGAACACAAATACCTAATCTCCGAACCAAGGGGACTAAACAGACACAGCTAAAATCCACGGAGTAGGATCATTGAGCCGAAGAACCTGGTTATGTCCCTAATTATCTTAAGAAGAAGACGTATGGCTAACGAAAATCTGGAGACGACTGATGCAGGGACTTAGAGTTGACTCCATGGGTGACCTGCGCGTCTATGACGATTTCTAACGTTGGAGTCGGAAAAAAGACCAAGCCCTGGAATTAAGGAATGAAAGTTCAGATCCTCGATCCGTGCGGGAATCGAACCCGGGAGCCCTTGAACTAGCGGCCAACATGGTAACAATTAACGAGGAAATGAAGAAGAAAAAAGTGATAAACTAAACTGGGTAAGAAGGTGGAAGGAGTTGGCTGTGGCCTATGAATAGGGCATTTGTCTGGGAGTGAAAATGGAAACCCACAGAAAATAGTTCTCACGATATGGACGGCAGGGTTCGAACCCACGCGTCTCTTGGATGCACATCTTCTCTCCATAGCGAACATAAGTTGTGGTTGCGGTGTTCGGCCACTTCGATTTTCTTACCTCGTATGTAACCTCTCTTACGCATGGCCTCGGCTACATCTGGCTTGTTCGATTCCTTTTGAGTCATTCCTTCTTGTTTCAGTTTGTGACGGGCTTGAAGCTTTATTAATCAGGCTATTAAAACAAGGTTCCGCAAGGTTGAAAGGTTGAAATATGAACTTAATAGCATGCACAACAGGTCTGACATGAGATTTGCATAAACTATAGGGGTACTATATATATTTGGTCCCCTGGAAGTTATGTTACTCTCACAACACTGCAAAAGAGCGGGCTGACTACACATCCTACCAGCCAAAGTAGTTTGCATTCTAACGTATCACTTCCTAAAAATTCTGGCTCTAATTATTACATACATCGATAGACATAACGCAGAAGAAACGAACGACATCTAGCGGCATGAATTATACTAATATTTACCACACTCTCCGAGCGCTGAATTCACCATAAATGGCAGACGAGCATACTGTTTACTTTTACGCGTTCGCAACATGAAGACTATTCGAACCTTCCTCCTTTCAAGCCACGTATTGTCATTTTTGCTAGCTTTTATAGTTTTTAAATTATTGAACTAAGTCTGTGCAATTTTTGGGGCACATTCATTTTATTGACAAAATGAAACTTAATTTTGAATTGTCTACGTATTTCTAGTGGCCGTAGCCTTCACTACGGTACACCCACGGCTTTTACCTGGTGTGAAAGTGGGAAATCACGGAAAACCATATATAGGGCTGCCGAAAGTGGGGTTCGAATCCGCTATCTCTGGAATGCAAGCTCACTGCCAACTCGTTCCGTTAATTAATATTTATTATTGAAGCACTGAATTTTACAGGTCATACCGTCCGTTTAGATAATACTATAAAGACAATGCTGTGCATAAAACATGTGAAACCCACACACACACCCACACCCACGGCCCATGGGGTATAGTCAGACGTGTGTATTGTTTGACGTCTATCAATAATAGCTAGAGCCATGAGAGGATTCACGTGAATGTACCTAGGAGAGCGCAGTAAATGTCAGGTATAGTCTGGTTATCGCATACTGTACACTGGAATACTATCTCCATATTGTTTGAGTTCGGAACACAGAAACGAACCCTGAAATTAATGTATTTTGTACATAACGAATTATCTGGTTCAGGGAGGCAGATTGCTTTATATTTGTTACGCTACGAACCTACTACGCTGGCGTAGCAGGAGGAGAGGTGATACTTCCACGCGGCGCGTCCCAGGTGGCGGATAGGGGAGATGTAACCGGCTTAACGGCTAACTTGAGCGAAATGAAATAGCCTCGCGGACCAAACACAAAAACCCCTGTGCTTTGCGGACGCAGACAAAGAATACACCCACGGTATCCCCTGCCTGTTGTAAGAGGCGACTAAAGGGGCAACCAAGGGATGTTGAATTAGAACCACGAGACTACTTTTAATTCATACCATCACGTGAGGAACACTATTGTTCGCCCTTACTTCTGAGTAGTACCACTAAGTTAGGTACACAATAAGTCTGTGATTAGTAGCAGCAGTTGGTGGGTCACTATGGATTTACAGTACCGCTATATGAGGAAAACCACAGGTTTGCGTTGCCTATGAGTGGTGCCTAATCTGAGACACATCATAGGTCTCCATTACCTGTGCGTAGTACCACAACGTATGGAACACGGTAAGTACACATTCCTCATGATTTGTACCGCTATATGAGAAATACCGTGGTTGTACTTCTGTGAGGGGCCGTTAACCTGGATTTTGGACCCCTTTAGACAGCAAGGATCATCGATTCAGGATTGTGCTTTGGAAGCAGCCCCTTGGTCAGTATAAGATAGCTTCTGGGAAGGTGGGGCATTGCGGGTCGAATCTACTGCTTGTTTTAAGTTCATTACCATTGCTCATCGTCTCTTTTTTTAATTCTACTCCATAGATTAATTTTGTAACTATTTCTTTAACTTTCAATATTGCGAGTTGGATCCGCCGATTATTTTGAATTCATATTCATCCTTTCATTCTTCTTCAACACATTTGGAATTCTGGGAAGTGGATGAGTTTTGACCTTTTAAATTGTCATTATATTCGGTCTCATTAGGGGCCGATGACCTAGACATTAGCCCTCTTTCAAGAACAAGCGTCCTCATCATCATCATATTTGTTACAAGAAACAGATTACTTACCCAGAGATGTAAATGTTAGTGTGCCAGAATTACTAGAACTACTCCACTAAAAATGTGCAAACATTTGCGTGAATTAGAGGGATGAAGCGTTCCGAGAGAGAAATATAATTTGTTACACCATCAACTTCCAACAATGGACAAGGTATACAGCAGGCAAATGAAACGTGTAAAGCTAAACAGTTGAGAATCAACATGCGCTATTAGCAGCTCACTGAAGGCAGGCTAAAATACATAAGAATCGTTTCTTTTCTGAAACAGCACATGTCAATAAATCTTAGTTTGGAGATATCCACCTAAACCGTATAGGAACGGTACACAATATACACGTTGTAAAAACACTATGTTTTATAGGTAGAGGACATTGAAATCTATGTTTTTATTGAAAAAAAGGAATTAATATTGCAGTAGTTTAGGTTTGTCGGAAATTTTATTCCCTTGACATGTGCTGTTTTACCAAAAAAATGGGCGGCAAAAATTAATTTATTACAAAATATCTTTATTTTCGCTCTTTTACAAAAGTGTTTGGTCAGTATTCATTCTAGTCATCACCGAACACATTATCTTTGGTAACTGGCCAATTAATAATCTCATTGTAGAAATCAAGATGCTCTTCTGGAATATACTGCATTGTTTTCCTTATATCCTGTATTTTCTTCTCCTGAATAGGCAGTCTTTCTCCTGGATATGCTAACTTTGTAGGGAACGTTATGACTCTCATTGAATTCATGATACCTAGATTGAACGTATGTACCACTAGACCGTCAATGAAATCTCGAGCTTGAACAGTATTCGTCATTTCACTTGAGTATGTGAAGTGACTGAAGAACGATATCTGGAACGATTATTTTTGGTCTCGTGGAAGTCTGCGATTCATTGATTCCACAGATAGGCAGTTTTTTTAAAAAAATGAAGGCCACCAATATTTGAAGTCAATAATATCTTTGGATTCAACCATTTTAACTGTAAACTTTCTTTGACTTGTGGACTGTACAATCATCTCTGTATAATCTTTGGGAACGTAAATTCTTGTCATTTTTCCTTACCACTCTTTTTACTCCAGCAAAATGCCTGTCATTGGATAAATAAGAGTGTCCTCTTTAAGGAAAATACTGATAAATTGTCTGAAATCTGCCCATAGTCACCAAAGCTAAGAAAAATCGTATGACCGTGTGGTTACGATTTTGTCCAGGGCAAGAGTCTGAAAACACATGGAGGTGTTTAACATTTCATTGTTAATGAAGTCCAAAAGAAAAGAGACAACTTCATTCGGACCTTTATGTCCTTTCCCTTCATGATATGTATAAAACTTCGTCTTATTAGGACCCAGTGATGTGACGCTAAATATATTCACTGTTAACTGGCGGAAGTAAAAAATATCCTGCACAGGGATATCTGGCAGGGGCAAATTTTGCATAAAATCGAATGTAATAGCAGCAATTGAATGGTCTTCCAAGCATTTCTCTTCTCCATGTCTGTATATTGCACATTCCCTCTCATTTCAATAATAGGTGCAATGTCTGCCAGCTGGATGAGTGGAACTGCCCATTGGATACAGCAAGCCAGTTCATTTTACGGATAAAGTGCACATGTCAGGGACAAGTGCTGTTTCTCCAACAAACTATTATTACCAGGCAGAGCTACCGGATAAAGCAATGCAGTGTCTGCAGAAAACGATAGATCTATACTTAAAGACTGTATTACTTGCCTTAACTCAATTTTTGCAAAATCTTGACATGTGTCGTTTCAAAAAAACGATTCTTGAAGAAACCCCTTTTCCTTTTTCTAAAATCAAATTATTGTAAATATGTCTCCCATGCATGGCTAGTCGAGGTTTGCTTTGGATTCAAAGTGCAAAAACGATATGATGAAGCAGTGTTACGTCTTCTATTAAAAAGTTAACGTGGGGAAATCTAAGCTCCTCACCATTTTCCTGTTCTCAGGAGGACCTAAACTTATTCTATAGAAACTTCCAAATATCTGGTCATTACTTTCCCAGATAAGGAGGAAGAATATCCTCAAAGAAACGCAAGAGAGGCATTCACGTCGATGAGTAGAACAGTTTCAGCTTCTGACACAGCGATATCCCCAAGAGACTATTCACATAACGCTAGTTCGTCGGAACTGGCGTGATGAGATTAGAAAAGATGACGCAAGATAAATCACCGTTCCTCATCAAGGAAGAGAGATTGTTTGGGGACTGGGTAGTCGAGGATATTTCGTTCATCACCAGAGAGGACATATGTTGGAAACTTCCAATTGCATCCCTTCCTAGGGACACTGAGATCTTGAAATCAATGTCGGGGCTTGCGCGCGCGATGATCCCGAGGACTATGCCAGTAGAGCCAGACTAAAAAAAGTCTCCCAGTGTTACTAAGATTTCCTGGCTCTTTTGAGATAAATATTTCTTATGGCTGGAGGTCAGCCAAAAATTTCTGAAACGTAAGGCAACAAAATGTGTGACAGAAGTCAAATTATAGCAACCGTGCAGACAGTGATGTAAGGTTTTGTTACCTAGCAACCATGCAGACAGTGATGTAAGGTTTTGTTACCTAGCAACCGTGCGGACAGTCATGTAAGGTTTTGTTACCTAGCAACCGTGCAGACAGTGATGTAAGGTTTTGTTATCTAGCAACCGTGCAGACAGTGATGTAAGGTTTTGTTACCTAGCAACCGTGTAGACCGTGATGTAAGGTGTTGTTACCTAGCAACCGTGCAGACAGTCATGTAAGGTTTTGTTACCTAGCAACCGTGCAGACAGTGATGTAAGGTTTTGTTACCTAGCAACCGTGCAGACAGTGATGTAAGGTGTTGCTACCAGCAACCGTGCAGGCAGTGATGTAAGGTTTTGTTACCTAGCAACCGTGCAGACAGTGATGTAAGGTTTTGTTATCTAGCAACCGTGCGGACAGTCATGTAAGGTTTTGTTACCTAGCAACCGTGCAGACAGTGATGTAAGGTTTTGTTACCTAGCAACCGTGTAGACCGTGATGTAAGGTGTTGTTACCTAGCAACCGTGCAGACAGTGATGTAAGGTTTTGTTATCTAGCAACCGTGCGGACAGTCATGTAAGGTTTTGTTACCTAGCAACCGTGCGGACAGTCATGTAAGGTTTTGTTACCTAGCAACCGTTCAGACAGTGATGTAAGGTTTTGTTACCTAGCAACCGTGTAGACCGTGATGTAAGGTGTTGTTACCTAGCAACCGTGCAGACAGTCATGTAAGGTGTTGTTACCTAGCAACCGTTCAGACAGTGATGTAAGGTTTTGTTACCTAGCAACCGTGCAGACAGTGATGTAAGGTTTTGTTACCTAGCAACCGTGCGGACAGTCATGTAAGGTTTTGTTACCTAGCGACCGTGCAGAGAGTGATGTAAGGTTTTGTTATCTAGCAACCGTGCAGACAGTGATGTAAGGTGTTGTTACCTAGCAACCGTGCAGACAGTCATGTAAGGTATTTTTACCTAGCAACCGTGCAGAGTGTGATGTAAGGTTTTGTTACCTAGCAACCGTGCAGACAGTGATGTAAGGTGTTGCTACCAGCAACCGTGCAGGCAGTGATGTAAGGTGTTGTTACCTAGCAACCGTGTAGACCGTGATGTAAGGTGTTGTTACCTAGCAACCGTGCAGACAGTCATGTAAGGTTTTGTTACCTAGCAACCGTGCAGACAGTCATGTAAGGTGTTGTTACCTAGCAACCGTGCAGACAGTGATGTAAGGTTTTGTTATCTAGCAACCGTGCAGACAGTCATGTAAGGTTTTGTTACCTAGCAACCGTGCAGACAGTGATGTAAGGTTTTGTTACCTAGCAACCGTGCAGACAGTGATGTAAGGTGTTGCTACCAGCAACCGTGCAGGCAGTGATGTAAGGTTTTGTTACCTAGCAACCGTGCAGACAGTGATGTAAGGTGTTGTTACCTAGCAACCGTGCAGGCAGTGATGTAAGGTGTTGTTACCTAGCAATCGTGCAGACAGTGATGTAAGGTGTTGTTACCTAGCAACCGTGCAGACAGTGATGTAAGGTGTTGTTACCTAGCAACCGTGCAGACCGTGATGTAAAGTACTGTTACCTAGCAACCAAGCTGGCGGTCATCAGAAACCAGCAGCAATTGATGGAGTGCCATGATGGGGAGAAATATTTACGAGCATTTGATTTTCGCAAAGGAAAATGTGGTGTCTTTTCTATTTCAGTCAATAACCACTGAGGTGGTAGAATCCCTATCAGTTGCTCACCCAGTATTGACTAAAATAATTTCAAATATTTGAAATTTTGTCGAACATTTTCCTCGTCTGATGAATATTTGCCCAAATTCTTCCTCTACAGTTCCAAATTTTTCTTCATATGATGGACTTTCCTACGTTTAAAACACCACTCGAGCTTATACGTATACTAGCATGTGCCCACGTTTATTAATTCAGCCACTTGGGTGTTTCTAAAACATAAAAGTTGCTTGCTGATGAAGCTGACAGCTCGATTTCTTAGAGCAAAAAAAATCTTTCTTTGACCCAACCATGAGTGATCGGTGAAATTCTGTGCCCACGTACGTTCAATATGTGGATGGGCATCGCAAACATACACACAGGCAAACAATTCCGGATATCATGGACAGAATATTCCTTTTTTTTTACAAAACTGTCTTTACTTCGCACCGACACAGATAGGTTTTACGGCGACGATGGGATAGGAAAGGGCTAGGAGATGGAAGAAAGCGGCAGTGGCCTTAATTAAGGTCTGGTGTGAAAATGGGAAACCACGGAAAACCATTTTCAGGGCTGCCGACAGTGGGATTCGAACCCACCATCTCCGAATGCAAGCTCACAGCTGCTCGCCCGCCCCCCTGCCTAGGTGTAATTCACACGATGGTACTAACCACAAGTAGCATAGACGCATAGGGGTTTCCTCACGTAATGGTATTAATCACGAGTAAACTCATGATTTCAAGTCCATAATCGTCTGGTCGCCACTTTTAGTCGCCTCTTATGATAGGCAGGGAATACCGTGGGTGTATTATTTGTCTACGTTCCCACCCCCAGAGGGTTAAGATTATACCGAACGTATCATTTGTCTGCCGTAGGAGACGGTGGTGGTGGTGATTATTGTATTAAGAGGAAGTTCAACTAGACACCCATACTCTGTAAAGCACTAATCAGAAAGAAAATATGGAAGGGATCCGACACTTCGAATAATGAAGGTATCGGCCATAGAAAGGTAAAGGCCACTAAGGTCTTGAAAATGAAAGACACCATGCGCCTCGTCCGGCTCCATGGCTAAATGGTTACCGTGCTGGCCTTTGGTTACAGGGGTCCCGGGTTCGATTCCAGGCAGGGTCGGGAATTTTAAGCATAATTGGTTAATTCCCCTGGCACTGGGACTGGGTGTATGTGTCGTCTTCATAATCATTTCATCCTCATCACGACGTGCAGGCCGCCTACGGGAGTCAAATCAAAAACTTGCACCTGGCGAGCCGAAGTCTTCGGACACATCCCAGCAATACAAGCCATACACCATTTCATTTTTACCGTAAGTCTCGAGTAGTCTAATATCGTCCGGGTCGGGAAAAAACCAGATTCGACCAAAGGAGGTCGGAAAAATGAAATGTCGTATGGCTTGTAGTGCCGGGATATCCCAGAACGGGTTCGGCTCGCCAGGTGCAGGTCTTTCTATTTGACACCTGTAGGCGACCTGTGCGTCGTGATGAGGATGAAATGATTATGAAGACAACACATACACCCAGCCCCGGGCGATTGGAATTAACCAATTAAGGTTAAAATCCCCGACTCGGCCGGGAATCGAACCCGGGACCCTCTGAACCGAAGGCCAGTACGCTGACCGTTCAGCCAACGAGTCGGACAAAGGAGGTCGGATTTATGTTAGATGAAATAGAAGAGCCTGGCACAAGTAAGTAGATGCAATATCAGAACCCCGCTAAGGGCTCCGTGGCTGCTAACTCATTCTCAAAGGTTCAGAGCCCCAGGAGCCCCTTTCAGTCGCCTCTGACGACAAGCAAGGGATTCCGTGGGTATTTTCTATGCCCCAGCCACAGGGGAACGTAAGAGACGACTAAGAGGAACTCTCGAATGAGGAGCGTGGTTGGTGACCAAGGGGCCGCTAGTTCACTTTCGTCCTTTCTGTCGAACCTCCTTTGGTCCACCCTTGTTCACTTTCGCACCCGGATTGTATTGGGTTTGTGATGCCTAGAGAGTTTTTCGCTTCCTTGCCCTTCGCGTTTCTTTCATTTTTCACCAATACCTTCATTCCTACTTTTTCACTCTGGTTAGTTGTAATAGAATATGGTTATCCAGTTTTACTTTCTCTTAAAACATTCATTCGGATGTGTAGGTTAAAATGCAAAATAATTTGGCTAATAGGAAGTGCAGTTTATCCCGCTGTTCCTTAATGCAGCGGGAGTAACATAACTTCTAGAAAATTCTAATAGTCCGGGCCACCTAATGTGTATGCAAATCTCATAGCAGAACTGCTGTCCGGGCTTGTATATACCTGTCACTCTCTTTCAGTATGCATTCTAACCTGCACATGTCCAGAGCCCGGATGTTTATGCAGTAGTAGGTTAGAATGCAAAGTTTCTGAAGCGAGCAGCAAGTATAGTCTACCTTCACAACGACTATGCTATGGGGTTTGCATAAATATTAGGGGTACGGCCCATCAAGACTCCTATAATTTATGTTATACTTGCTACATTATGGAAGAGCAGGTGGCCGACACTTCCTATTAACCAAGTTTAGTTTGCAATCTAACCTGTTACTGCATGAAAATCCGCGCTTTACACATGTCTAACAAACCCTGCTTGTACAATAACCACCAGACCACTTTCCACTTCTCCACAGACACATCGTCTGCGGTTCACTCAGCTGTAATTACCCCTAGAGGCAAAAGCCTTTTACAATCTACTCCTCAAGAGCATTTTACACAATTAGCTTAGTGTTCCTTGTCCAGTTGCTTTATCACATCTCCCGCTCTGGATCAGACCTACAGTGTCACACTCCGCATTGCGGGATTGTGGGCTCAGATGTTGCCGATATCTTCAAGAGCAGAAAGTAGTCCAATAGGCTCTCTCCACGCCAGTCAACCTCAACGATGTGAAGAATTTCCGGTGACACAAAATTAATTAAAACTCTCCGCAACCCCGTCCAATATGGTTCCGATTTCACTTACGTTGAAACTGTCACGAGGACACCTGAATCAGGGCCGCACAAATTGAGAACTTGGGGCCAAATTAGTCGCTACAAAGCTTTTACCTGTGGCCCACCAGAAATGAAGTCTTTACTATCGTAAATTTTTGAGTTTAGTTTCTATAGCTTATAAAGATTTTCAATATCAGCTGAAACGATTTAACGGCATTGTACGCACCACACCATTAATACGTTGCCTTGCAATAGACGACCTCGACGAAACTATGAGATGGACAGCAGACAATGGCATCCTGATAAATACGGTCTCACTAATAAGAAAAGTCCTCTCAGCTTCAATTACTGTATTGATGGGCTGATAGTATTTCTTGAGGATCACTGTAAGCACCTGCGTGTTAATATAAGGAATGATCTTCACCGAGGTAATCACATTAACGAGGTAGAAATTGAAAGGCTACAGATATAAAGGAGAGGACATACCGAATAAGTCTATGGTGTGACTGCAACTAGAGTATGGCTACAGAGTATGGGACTCTCTCTAGGATTTACTGATACTATGTGTGTTGTGTTTTGTATTCAGCCCGAAGGCTGGTTGGATCCTCAACAGTTTCACAATTAGCTGTCATAGATGGCCTAGGTGTCACAAAAGAGGCGTACTAGGGAAATGAGGAGTGAGGTAGTTTCCTGCTGCTTTCCTCTATTGATACTATAACTGGAAAATATCCACAGGCAGGTAACAAGATTTGTTTTGGGTGATTTCCGACATAAGAGTAATAGAGTAATGAGGCGAGCTGCTCGGCCAAGCGGTATGTACCATCAATAATCATTGATCTGCATTTAGGACTATCAGCCAGGTGGCAGTTTCCTTATCCATTGTTTACCTAGATCTTTATTTAAAGGTTTTCAAAGAACCTCGAAATTCTCGAACATATCCCTTTATAATACATCCGTACTTCTTGGGCTAAAAATTAATATTTTCTCCAATTTAAACTGTTGCATTCCAACCTCATCTTCGTGTTATGATCTTTCGTACATTTGAAAGCTCCCCTCAAATGTATTCGTCTACTTATGTCATTCCACGCCATCTCTGCACTGAGAGCTCGAACCTTATTACATAGTCATCGTTTTCCCAGCCCAAAGTTCGCAACATTTTTGTAACACTACTCTTTTGTCAGAAATCACATAGAACAAATCGAGCTGCTTTCCCTTGTATCCTCTCGAGTTCTCGTATCAATTAATCCTGGTGAGAGTCCCATACACTGGGATTATAGTTTAATTACGGTCTTACCGGAGACTTATAAGCCCTCTCCTTTTCGTCCTTGCTACAACCCCTAAACACCCTCATAACCGTGTGCAGACATCTGCAACCTTTCCTAACAACCTAGTTCATATGCTTACCCCAACGAAGATCATTCCTGATATCGACACCTAGGTACTTACAGTGATCCCCATGAGGTACCGTCACCCCATCAACACAGCAATTAAAACTGAGAGGACTTTCCCTCTTGTCGAAACGTGCAATTTGACTTTTCATCCCATTTATCATAATAATAATAATAATAATAATGTTATTTGTTTTACGTCCCACTAACTACTTTTTAAGGTCTTCGGAGACGCCGAGGTGCCGGAATTTAGTCCCGCAGGAGTTCTTTAACGTGCCAGTAAATCTACCGACACGGGGCTGTCGTATTTGAGCACCTTCAAATACCACCGGACTGAGCCAGGATCGAACCTGCCAAGTTGGGGTTAGAAGGCCAGCGCCTTAACCGTCTGAGCCACTCAGCCCGGCTATTTATCATCATACCATCCGGTCTGCCAATGGAGAAATGGCGTGCAATGGTATTAATAAACGAATCAGCTTGAGTGGACCTTTTAAGAGTAGCAAAACGATCATAATATGAAGGTAAAGTTGGAATTGTTCAAGAAGACAAATTGATACAAATATTCATTGGTAGGAAGAAGAATTATGGATTGGACTATTATTCAAGAAAGAAACGTCTATGTTCTTTTGAAATCATTTAAGAAAGGGCTAGGATAGCGAATCTGCCCCGTCGGCGATAGTGCCCTGATTTCTAAACATTAACATGTGGAGTAGCAAATGTCCTCCACTCCGCGCACGGTTATGCAGTGAGATTTGCATAAAGTTTAGGAATGAGACCTATTATAGCCCCTATAATTTATGCACTTTACCTACATAAATGTCAAGCGGAATGGATGCCACTTGCCCATTGCCTTAATAAGATTGCATTCAAGTCCGTCAGTGCTTGGAAATCCGTGCTCTACAGATCAATGAATATTTATTGCCTCCGTGCATCACTGGTAGAGTGTCCAAGACTCCCAAGTGGCGGGTTCAAGCCCGGAAGAAGTAGAAGAATTTTGAAGGGCGGAAAGACTCCCAGGTGACACTTCATGTCCTAAAAGATCTGTGGTGACACGTTTGGTGTTTACTCGACAAAAGTAATTACAACTCAGGCATAGACGACCAAGAGAGATTCCGTTTAGTCTGCCATCTAGTGGGCACAGTGTAAAACGGAAAGTCGAAATTGACGAGCAAGCAGCGAGATGGAGTCACATTAAAATGCCTGCACACGATAGCTGAGGCCATTTGATTGATTGATTGATTGATTGATTGATTGATTGATTGATTGATTGATTGATTGATTGATTGATTGATTGATTGATTGATTGATTGATTGATTGATTGATTGATTGATTGATTGATTGATTGATTGATTGATTGATTGATTGATTGATTGATTGATTGATTGATTGATTGATTGATTGATTGATTGATTGATTGATTGATTGATTGATTGATTGATTGATTGATTGATTGATTGATTGATTGACAGCACAGGAAATCTAATCATTCTTGTAGATGTTCTTGGCAAGAGAGATCGTGGACGAGTTCTCACTCGATGGTCGAACATTCACAACTGGGTTGAACATATTTGGCCCATTGCGTCTGGCCGAGGACAACTGACCAATAGCCTCCTCGGAGATCACGACCCTCAGAAATGAGCGAACGATAAGAAGGGTTGAAATCTGTCTCATCCTTAGTATATAAGCCCTTGATTTAATTTACCAAAACTTGATAAGTTTAGATAAACGCAGCAGTCATAAATAAAGTTCCAAAAAGACATATAAACAAATACAGAGAGAAAAATTCAACTAATTAAACACATATTTAGTAATTGGTATGTTGCAGGAAAAGCCTCGTATTAACAGGCCACGTTGTGTAACACATGTAATGTCGTCACGGCTTGCTACACTTCATTGCCCTTTATTGACGCAGTTATTAGCCCAATCTATCCGAGCTCCCACTACATAATCGATGTCTCTGATTGGTCATGCATCCAGGGCTGCATCACTGACAGATTACTATTATTATTAGTATTATTGTATTATTTATTCGCCATAGAAGATACGTTAGGGCCTTCATTTATAACAATATAACGTTAAAAGTTATGAATACTTTACTTGAACAAAATACAAGAATTTTAAAACAGTGTCTCAGAAAGGGATAGAGACTGAAGTGTAACACCAAGAAAGAATAGTGTGTCGAAAAGAACTGAATAAGTGAAAAATATCCAAGGCTGGGCATAAGAGAGTCTAGGCATAAGGTAAGAAAGTCGTGTTGAGCGAAGACTGCCAGATACAACTACATCCACCACTCCCTGCGCAAAAACCAAGATTTCGTACCGGGATGTGGAGTAGATAGCATAACTTCAGAAGTTTTACTCCGGAAGACACTCGAGAGGATATAATGGAATTGATGAAGATATAGCAGAACCTGGTGAGCAAATTTATATTGCAGTACTAATGTGTCTTTATACATTATGTCTTTTGATGGCGTGTAGTAGACATTACAAAATTAAATGAGCTACTATTTGTACTGACTGGCATTTATACAATATATCCTTCTGCTGATGGTAGATTAAAACGCTGAAAATAACTTGTAGATTGACCATATCCAGTCATAAAATTGGGTTCGAAGAATTTTCAGATTAAAAGTAGTCAGATGAACTGTTGGAAATAAGAGCTCCCGCGTGACATTTCCCTTCATGCTGGCAAATTATTTATTTTTATTTTTTATTTTTAGTTTTACATTTGGCTGTACGTTACACCGACACGGATAGATCTTATGGCGACGATGGGAAAGGAAAAACCTAGGAGTGGGAATGGAGCGCCCGTGGCTTTAATCAAGGCACAGCCTCAGCATTTGCCTGGTATGAAAATGGGAAAGCACAGAAAACCATCTTCAGGGCTGCCGACAGTGGGGTTCGATCCCACTATCTACCGGATGCACGCTCACAGCTGCGCGGCCCTAACTATTATTATTATTATTATTATTATTATTATTATTATTATTATTATTATTATTATTATTATTATGTACCTACGAATAAGTCAATTAGGACTACGCAAATTATTTTGACGCGTGCATTTGCCTCCCTTTGTGACCATATTTCCTTCGTTCTTTTATTGTGGGCTTGCTTTCTCTCTTCAGACCTGGTTTTTGATCTTTCCTCTTGGTCATCTTGCCAATTATGAATTTGTCCTGTTCTGTACATCTGCCTGGTCAGTTTGCATGGGGCTTTAGCACTGAATTGAGTAAGAGCTAGGAATAACCCTGCGTGAGACACGGCGCGTCTCAATGGCTGATGGGGGAATTTTCCGCAGATATGCAGGACAAGTGTGAATAAGGCATCGCCAAATTGGGCAAAAATGGTCAAGGGCCACGAAAGCAGAAGAGGGTTTATCCCAAGGAGACGGAGAGAGAATGGAAGAACCAACTCAAATCCACTTCGCGACTGACTTGTAGCAAGCGGCAAAATGGTCAGCATCTGATCACCAGAGGTGCGGCTGGAAATTCATGTTCTGTAACTAACAACTCCAGTCTAGCGAGATGGAAACATAAAGGCAGAGTTAGGAATGAAAAAGATGACTGAAGCTGTATGCAAAACCCAGCTTCCATGGTGGGGTTATCTGAGGCGAATGGAGGAAAGTATGTTACCTAGGAGAATAATGGACTCAGCTATGTAGCGTAAGGGAAGAGAACAAGACGACGATGGTTAGACAAGCATACATACTTCTCCATTACTGACTGTTACATCTTACAGCCTTCAGTCTGCAAGCCTGTGCGATCCTTTATTTGTAGCTGTAGCTCCATATCTCTCACACATAAATCATTAGAAACTAAGTATCAAAATCGTCGTCGGCGATAATTTCTATTAAATATAATTAAACGTCGAGATGCCCTTCGTGACGAAAGTAAATGAAGACGTAAAGTATAAAAACAAACCCAGATGAAATGAAGTTACAGTCTTATAATCTTACCGATACTAGTCTTCATGGCAAATACTTGTAATGTGAAGCGACCACCTTCACCAAAGAAAACAATACAGGTCATAGGAAAACATTTTAAAATGAATCAGAGTTACTGAGGTCAACCTTAATGAAAATTTAAGTTACAAAACTGTTAGAGAAAGCTATTTCTTACCAACGTGAAGGTGGATGTAAGACGTCTTTACACCATAATTAATTACAATTTATTTCTGATACAAAGAGCGACGGACAAACTCCTATATGATTTTAAAATGTGAAATGATATAAAGTATGTTACATTAGGAAATTTAAATTTCTTTACCCCAAGAGAAGCCAGAGCTCCCGGACAATACGTCCGCTCTACATGATGCCGAAAATAGAATTCAGACAGGCAGCCCGCGACGCGCTTCCTGAAGGTAGCCCGCGCTGGATGGTACAACCGGAAATGGCACAATAAAATTAATGACCAATGACAGCACAGGATTTACCGTTAGATTTACCTAAACCAATCAAATTTAAATGTTTTATTGGACGCTTGTTAGGAAACATCTCGAAGCTTGCATCATGTGCAAGTCCCAGAAACATCAACACGTGTGGTACAGAGTGTACCGCAATTTTTCGACCATAAGACTTAATAAAATTTTAGATCATTCAAAATGTATTTGAAGAAGGCCACATATATAAACTCTCACAAATACGAGCCCCGCAGCCAGAGGAGTTAACCATACATGATTTAAATCTCAACTAAGGAAGGAAATCAAAAACGATGCCCGATGCAACAAGCCCAGTACGCTGAACATTCAGTAAAGGAGACCGTCAACAAAAATTATGGATGATAATACATAATCACCTGACTTTTCGGCTGTCTCACTCAATGATCAGCATACAAGTCTTTGGTTCCGAGAGTTCTCACGAATAGTCATCGATTTCTACTATAGTTACAATTAATGTAAGTATAATACAGAGACAAGGGCTCTAACTTTGCCATTTCGTTAATAAATAAATAAACATAAAATTTCGCCAATAACTTTGGGAAGAAAAAATCAAAGATGTTGAAATTAACTGCGTGGAATTTGCAGTCAATTTTGCTAGAGCCTGACAGTTGCAACAACACAAATCAATCCCTTGGAAGAAATAGCCAACAAAAATATATATTTGAAAATCTCTGTAGAAAGAAACAAATCTATTACAGGCCCAGAAAACCAAACATGCCCTTATATATAATGTTCAGACAGGCAAGTTAATTTAAGTGGTAACGTTTTATTTTACTGAACAGGTGGACAATATTATACGTAAATTCCAAAAATTTTAACAACACATCTTGATCGAATGGAGAAAGTAAATAAATTCAAGTACCTGGTAGAAATAATTCAAGAAAATGGCTTAGAAAAATCTGCTGTAAGAAAAAGTTTGCACAAGATGGAAAGAGCGTATGCCATCACTAAGAATGTTTACAAGAAGAATTTCTCATCTAAAAATCTTCCCATAAGGCGCTACAGTACAGTTCTGAAACCAGAATGTCTTTACACAAGTGAATTTCTAGTCTTGAACTATTGTTTAGATAAAGTGGAAGTACTAGAAAGAAGAATCTTGAGAAAATTATTCGGTACAATGAAAACAACAAAACAATGGAAATGAAGACGTAATGACGAAATATATCAGAACATAAAAAGTATAACAGATATTTTCTGGACGTATCTAACAGATTGACAAAAAAGGGAAGCAAGAACCTTTGGGAGAAAAAATCAACAACACGCTGGATACAAGAGGTAAATAAATATTTAAAGAGAAATAAAATTAGAGAACAGGAAACTACAGAAAGAGAGATTTTAAAAAGGAAGTTTTAATAATGGAAATATTCCAAGGAAGAATGGAAAGGAAACCCGGTCCAAAGAACTCTGAGGAAAAAACAAGAATAACAAAGCATAGTGCAATTATGGAGGAATTCTGGAAGAACGGAGTAGGAAACAAAATGGAAGGATGAATTGAAAATGATATCTGGTTCCAGGCAGGCCTCATCGTAAAGAAGAAATAAACTTCATTATTCCTGAGAATATATCTAAAACTATCTCAGTAACAATCACAATAATTGTATGAGGTTAACAGTAAGAGAGGGGTCAAAACACTTAAATTCACTATTTCGGAAGTAATTAAACAAATAAACTCCAATGTTCCTGACAAACCTCTGGAGTTATACTACCCACTCCACACACTTGTACGAAGTTTTGGGGTTTGCATGTACACCAGGCTTTCAGGTGCTCCGAGAAGTTGTCTCGGCGTAATCCACCGCTGTGACGAGAACGTAACACTTGGTCACGTGTTCGGCCTCCGTCGTAAAGGAGACGTGCTTCGAAACTTATGTCATCATAAAGTCCAAACAACTCTGGTGTCTCCCACGGGATAACTCAACTGGAAGTACAGTACATAACCAATGCAGCAGGCACTGTTCTTGTCCACCAACAGGCATGTGAACTTATAGTAGTTCCCACTTAAAATAGAGGAATAATGGACAGTCGTGAAGAATGAAGTCAGTAGAGCTCCTGAAGAAAGGTTATGGTGAAAGAAATTAACAACTAATCGATAACTCATGAAGGACGAAAATCTAAGAATGCAAAAAGATCATAATGATATTGAGATTATGAAGTTGATCGGGATCAGATGCCGGGAACTAATAATTATCTACAATCTGTATAATAATCAGTCTGCAGTGATAAGGACTGAGGGTTTTAAAAAGAAGCAGCAATCCAGGTGGCAAGCGAAATCAGAGAGGAATTTGGAAAGGGAATAACAGTCCAAGGAGAGGAAATTATATTCTTATTTTATCTTAGTCTGCAGAAGACCTGGAGAAATTGCTGAATGGTACGGAAAGAATCTTGAGGAATGAGTACAAGATGAAAATCAATACATCCAAACAATAGTAATGGAGTGCAGAACGAAGGCAGAATTATAAGATTATGAAATGAACGTCTTAAAAGAAGTAGATAAATATTGTTACGTACCGGTACTTACATGAAGGGGCTCGTGACTCAGACGACCTGTGGCGTAGAGCTCGGTGGCCGGCTTACCTGTGAGTTCTTTGGTGATTCAACGGGAATGTTCTGTCTCAAATCTCGCAAGCTATAAAAAGGGAGGCTAGCCGCGGACAGTCAGTCAGAGTTGGAGTCCGTGGGGTGAGTCAGTGTGGCACTCATTGAGTTGGGGTTCGGTGGCTGGGCTGGGGACGACAGAGGTGTTGGCTCTCGCCAGTGTCCCACCGAGGTCTGAACCAGGAGCTGTTGTCGAGGTGTCGGAGAGACCAGTGAGTGTGTAACTGTAGGCGACAGAACGGTAGTCTGTGCTGTGTTTTCGTGTAATTCTGTGGACTGGGGATCGCCGTGAGCCAGCGAGGATAAATGGACCTGTGTTAATGTTCGCTGTTGTGAGTATCGTCCTGCTGTTCAATACTGTTGAGCTGTTTAGTCCTCCTTTGCATGGGACTGTGTGAAGTACATCTGTGGAGCCGAACCAACGAACAGACGTCGTGGGTTGTATAGCCAGGGGCACTGTATTCAAATCCAGCTGTCTACGCACAGTGGCTGTAGGAGATGATCGGACTTTGGAAAAGTGATAGTAAGGATTAGTATCCCAGGTAAAGGAACGGGCTGGACCCTTGCTGCGTCGTAAGGTAGAGAGATTTGTAAATAGACTGTTTTATAGTGTGGCCATTCATAACTTGTTAGAATTGTTTGTGTTTAAATATGTATGTGTGTATTTATTAGGCCAACCTGAAATAAATTAGTTTGATGAAAAAGATGGAGTTTTATATTCTTAACAATATTATTACGTGGGTAATAGAATAAATAACGAAGGCATAATTAATTAGAACTAAATATACAGACTATAACAAGCAACGAAGTCCTCTCTTAAGAAAACAAATTCGCTCACTTCACCTTAATTAAGGTACAGTCCCAAAATTTTCCTGGTGTGGAAATAGGAAACCACGTAAAACCATCTTCAAGGCTGCCGACAGAGGGGTTCGAAACCACTATCCCCGGATACTGGATTCTGGATACTGGCCGCACTTAAGCGACTGGAACTATTCATCTCCGTCTTTCCCATTTTTAGTGCTCCAACTTACTTTAAGAATCCGAATCACACAGCCGTGACTTCCTGACGCTCATAGTTATCGTCGATGTCACTACGCTATCATTCCAACAGGTGAACGTACACTTGCTTACCGTAATTTCACCACACACACACATGCTGCACTCTCCCACGCTTCCCCCCATGCGGAAGGTAATTAGCATACAGCTACATTTCCATGGAACACAAACAAAGAGTTAATTGTAACTAATTTGTAAGTGAGGTCTATTTGAATTGAAAATTATTGGTAAGCTCGTTAGATACGTGCTAGAAACCGGTCATAATCTTGCTGCATCCAGTTTTCATTCTTATAACACGTTGTGGGACTTTAACTTTTGCGTTTCTGCAAGCTTACCAATTATTTCTGCATGATCAAAATTGTAAAGCAACAACAAATGTGTAATGAAAGAATAAGAAATATATTTTAAAGACAAAATAGACAAAACGTCGCCTGTTACAATGACTAGCATCAGTTTTTCGATATAGACATTAATGTGCAAGTATTTCTATCTAAGAGTGTCTGTATTAGCTTTACTCCTGTGTTCATAGAATTCGACTATTTGTTTGATAAGTCTGTCCGGATGCATTCTTTTAATATGTCCATAGAATATTAACCTGCGTTTTTAAATGTCAATGTAAATATTAGTGTATTATTTTATTTCTGTCTGCCTCTCAGTCGGTATTGTTTGTTGGCCAGTTTGAGCCTAGAATTTTTCTTATGATTTTGCGTTCTTTTTCCTCAATGTCTTCAATGTCTACTTTCCTGTTCAAAATTAGCATTTATGATCCATAAAATCATTCTCATTTCATTATTATTATTATTATTATTATTATTATTATTATTATTATTATTATTATTATTATTATTATTATTATTAAAATCTCCTTTTCAGCCTCCACCCGCTGGCAATATCTTTTCATCCTTTCTCTTACTTTCTTCTTCTGCTCTTCTGTGTAGGACCTCCCATTTCTCAGTAGCTTTCCTCCAGTCTTCTTAAAACCGCGTAACTTTTTGACGAGTCGTCTAAATCTATTTCAGTCCGTTATATAATCCTGTGGAATCCCCCATCACGTCAAGTTCAACCCCACTTCTCGAAGTAATTTCAGCTCTGTCTTCCCCTTCGTGAAGAATTAAAATATTGACTTCGTCAGTCTGTTACTGTCCATCCACAACAACTGTCCATAGAACTGAACCCTTCTCTACCTCATCAATTCAGCAACTCCTTTTTTGATACAATTCTTTGTTAGATATGCGTCTCCTCATTACATTTTTAACATGTGGAACTAGAATTTGTCTTTTTTATATTTTTCCGTATATCTTCAAGGCCACCTTTTACAATCACACACAATCTTTCTACTGCATACAGTTTATCAAGTGCCTAGATGCCGCAATTTAGCCCCCTAAGATAGAAACATTTTGCTGGTAATCCAATATTATTATTAACTGTTCCAGCTCTCAGTGGGTAATCAAACTGCAAGTTGTTGCCTCGATTCTGATTCACGTGTGGGCATTACGAGTGCTATACATAGTTACGGTGCAAAGAAGAAGAAAACTGCCGAATTTCCGAACTGCTACATCCTGGTTAGACTCCTCCTGCTGAATGTGATCGATAGACTCATTTTTCAGTGATGTTGAGCGTCGTTTGGCTCTTCCGAACACTCATTGACCAGATGCTCAAGCTTTGAACAACTCTAGTCTTCGAAATATTGAGCAAGACCCATCTCTTATAAATTAATTTGAACGAGATTACACGTCCGATTGCGCAGCTCCGATAGCATTGTACTGTAACTATAACAAATATGTAGAAAATAGAATATATGTCTTTTTTAAACAAATGTGTTGCATAACTTTTGGAGTGACCCTCGTAAGTATAAACTGAAATGATAGCGGTTCATATAAATGATTCTATCGAAGATGTAGTTTTTCTCTATCTGAGCCTGAGGGAGATGAATTATAATGACTAGTGTAATGATTATCCGAGCACGACATATATTTTCTCTCTCTGCGGTATCACTATATTTGACTCTGCTGGAGAAATCCCTCGTGGCAAGTAAACATATAATGTAACTCCAACGTCTACCCTCAGGGCTGATACATGTTTGAGCTCTGTGGATTGAGCGATTTTCGTAACGCCAGATACGAAATACAATTTCAAATGCTTCCACCCTGTGGCAATCCTGTTCAAACATTCAAAATACAGCTAATTACGAGGAAATAAACATGTCATCGCAAAAGGTTTCTCAGCCAGTTTTAATGAATAGACGATCTACACTTAAACAGTATAATTCAGTTTGTACATCCACCATTATAGATTCTGAGGTCTTTCAGTTTTCACTCTGAAAAATATTGAGAATTTTCTATGGTCATAGTACCGATCCCTGGGGAACACCTGTAGTTATATACAGAAAGATTATGCTACAGAGAAATCGCGTCCACTAATTGGTGTTTGAATACAGCTATCTTACCCAATTAACTATGCACTTCCCCAATCATCGATAAGCAACTAGATCGGTACCCGCGTTTAGCTCCATCCGTCTTATCTTTAAAACATTAAACACTGACGACGTCTAACCTTCGACGGTTTTGTTTCGCTCTGCCCCCTTTACCCACCATAGCTGCGGCTATGATTCTCCAATGTTGCATATCTCCTCCATTCGCCTCAAATAATAATAACAGATATAACAACAATAACACTAAATTTTGAGACTGCAACAGAAGAAATTAATCTGCTGAAAGAGGTAGCAGAACAAACAATCTTGAGGATATCCATTGAAAAGACGGATTTAAGGTCAAACATAAAAGACAACACGACCCAACTGTGCACCAAGTATGGAACAATAGAACGTGGGCATCAGTTTAAATACCTTGATGAGTGGATCCAACGAAAGGGACTAAATACAGAGAACGTAGAAGCCAGAGTAAGAAAACAATAGAGGTATCATTCTACAGCACCCGGAACATATATAAGAAAAGGTGCTTTTTTTATAAATAACTTACGCAAATTCATCATCACAACACTGTCATAAAGACTGCATCTCTCTATGAATCAGAATGCCTTATCCTCTCTCAAAAATGTGAACTCGTCAAGTTAGAAAAAAGAGAGAGGAAGAAACTACTAAAACAGGATCTTCATAAGAAAATCCAGACAGGAAATCTATTCTAAGACAGAGAAGATCACGGTCACTATGCGCTAAGTGAGACCTGCTTCTCCGGTTACCTACGACGGATGGACGATTCTCGATGAACAAAACGCATTTTTAACAATTTCGACTCAAAACTAAGTGGTACGTTAACTTCAAAAAATACCTCGAAGAACTGGGCCTACGACCAGATGGCGCGCACAAACTGGACTTTTGCAGAACAATCATCGTGACATTTGGGATTTTCCGGGATGAGAAGTGGACAACTGGTGCAAAAGTTTGGATTAACGCCGTGTTCGACATAGTGAGCTGATGAAAATCTGCTGCATCAAACGAAAACTGAATAAGCGCCAGAATGTGTAATAAAACATCGTGGTCCCTAGCTGGCGGATTAGCGAATAAGAAGAAGAAGAAGAAGAAGAAGAGTATCCTGGATGGATTTCTAAGTCTAATGATGAATAACGGTTCATAAATGTATTTTACGTAGAATTAAAAATGCCATTAGTTTATTTCTATCACGTCAAGTTTATTCCAATAATTTTAAATGTTATCTTTATTCAGGAATTTCGCAGAAATACGGTGAATTGTTTCTGTACGCAGAAAATTTGCAATTCACTCGTGACTTGCTTTTGGAACTATTTACAGTCTGAGACCAATGCTGAAAGCACATACAGAATGTTGACGAATTTCCATGATAGCGCAGCAAACGCAGTGGTATTCTAAGCGGTATTCGTTGATTTTTATGAAGGTCTCCTTGGAGCGATGGAAAGTAACGACTTCCAGTTAGTAGTAGTAGTATTCTTTCGTTACGGCCTCTGTAGGATCACGAACAGCTTTTTCATCGTTTGGATTTCCTTTTTCTTCTCCCAGAACCTCTGCATTCTCCCCCCCCCCCTTCTCTCCCGTTCTTCAGCTGATATTTTCAGTATCCTCTTCTCCTGTCTCCCCCACTGGTACTTCTCCATCCTACTCCTGTACCTTTCTCTGTCATTGAGCTCTGGCATATTGCTTGGTGTATATTTATTTATTTAGTTCCCTCTTCCTTCCACCTTCATCTCCATCTCAGTCCACACAATCCTCTTAGTTCCCGTCTTTCCTTTCCTCCTACCCGTTGTCTCCCTTACTATCCATGTCCATCCTTATCACATGTCCAGCAAATCTTGCTCTTTTGAGTCTTATTTCTTCTGGGGTCGTATTCCTGTTTCGTTCGTTAATCTTCCTTCCCTTCTTTCATCTTCTCGTTTTGGTCCCAGTATATTTCTCAGAATTTGTCTTTCTTTTTTCTTTCTCCATTTTCTCAGCCTCATGCCCTCCACATTTGTTGGAGTAGAGTGGTTGGCCCGGCCACTGTTGTCACCAGGAATTAACCTGGTATTCACTTTAAACTGGATACGACTTTTGACATAGTGGTCTATCTATCTCGCGGGGACATAAGTCCGCTCGTATTATAATCTATACATCAGGAATTTTCAGCCTGGGGAGGGCACAACCCGCTCTACACCAGCGATAACACACGTGTCCTTGCACAGGAATGGCTAGAAGTTAAGCCGGCAACTTGTCCGTCCGCTCCATTAAGTGGTTATGCATACCTTCCAGGCGTTCTAAATGGCGATATGAACGGACCATTTTCCCTCACCAAATTTTCTGACATCACGCTAACTCTGGCAACCAGCGTGCGTCATGTATGTATACTAGGATAGTAGCATCATCTATACGTTGCTAAAATAGAACGCAGGTCCTTTATAACATGTTGCTTATTTCATTATAATATTGAACGCTGAGAAATATAAAATTAAAACAGTTTGAAAGGAAAACTACACGGTATTAGATATCACGCTGTTTTATTAGTGTGTCGAAAATTTTGTTCTCTCGGGACAACCAACGTTCAGTGGCTCTAATGTAGGAGTATTTTAACATAGATACCATTCTGATCTGTGCATCTCCCTGAAGTATGCATAGACAATTCTTCAACAGCTCGTATTCCAGTTCCAGAAAATATATCCGTACTTCTTTGTGTAACAGAGGAACTATGTCAGGGCCAAGTAAACCTCCGAAAATATAAATCTCAAATCGTAAATTCCTTATGGCGCAGAATCCTTCCGAGCCGCCTCAACCAATAATTTTTGCAATCGTTGGCACTGAATGATGTTTCCTTCCTTGTAACTTAATTTTTTAACACATGGCAATCCTTTTGTATGACCCTCGTAATAATTATTTGACCTACACCGTTGAGGGTTAGGAACAGGCTGTATCAGTGCCCCTATACTATCTACTCCATTCTACACAAGAAGGAATAAAGTGGCTTTATAACTCTGGTATTATGAAGGTCAAACTGGAATAGTTCGTAACGAAGTTAGATAATATCTTCTAGATATCCATTTAGAAATTAACAGTGTAGTGCGACATTTCGCACACAATGAGACCTCGCTCTTCTTGGCAGAGCAGATCACTTAACCTCCTTTCAGATCATCTCGTACTTTATATTCGTGCTAGTCAAATGGAAACTGCTGTAATGGAAATGTACTTACCACAGAACATCCCGCTAATATAACATAAATTCGTGACACATTCGCGAAGAAGAAAAAGAATAAATAAATAAATAAATAAATAACCTTTTGGTTAAATAAATCACCACTCATCGCCAACGGATGTAGCCGTGTAAAACACCGGATCTCGTGAGATCTCCGAAGTTAAGCAACATTGGGCGTGGTCAAGATTTGGATGGGTTGCCACGCGCTGTTAGTGGAGAGTAAGGAAATGTAGGAGCTAACCACCCTACTATACGTAAACTCCGGCTTAAGCACACATCTGCGGAGGATCGGACCTGCCTTCGGGCAGAACACACCCTTACCTTACCACTGATCTGCATTTAGGAAAGTCATCCAAGTGGCAGATTTTCTATCTGTACTTTACCTAGTCTTTTCTTAAATAATTTCAAGCAATAGGAAATTTATTGAACATATCCCTTATTAGATTAGAGCAGATGTAGGATGCAATAGTTACGTAGAAATGAAAAGGTTAGCACAGGATAGGGTGGCATGGAGAGCTGCGTCAAACCAGTCTATGGACTGATGACTCAAACAACAACATCCATTATTAAATTATTCCAATGCCTAACTCCTCTTCTATAAACGAATATTTGGCCAAATCTCTAACCTAATCTTCATATTGTGATCTTTCCTAGTTATTCGTCTACTAATGTCATTCCACGCCATCTCTCCGCTGACAGAATGGAACTGCCACATCGTCGAGTGGCTCGTCTCCTTTCTCCAAACTCTTCCCAGCCCAAACTTTGCATCAATTTCGTAACGCTACTCTCTTGTTCGAAATCACTCATAATAAATCGCGCTGTTTTTCATTGGATGTTTCAGTTCTCGAATAAAGTAATCCTGGTGAGTGTCCCATACACTGGAACCATACTTTACTTGGCGTCTTACCATCCTTACTACAACCCGTAAACACACTCATAACCATGTGCCGAGGTCTGTACACTTTATTTACAACCATGTTTATGTGATTACCCCAATGAATATTTTTCCTTATGTTAACACCATAACGCCGTAAGGCCTATGCCCCCATCAACGGAATAATGAAAACTGGGAGGACTTTTCCTATTTGTGAAACTCACAACCTGACTTTTAACTCCGTTTATCAACATACCATTGCCCATTGTCCATCTCACAACATTATCGAGGTCGTCTCACGTTGTTCACAATCTTGTAAGCTATTGAATACTCTATACAGTATTACATCATCCGCACATAGCCGTATTTCTGATTCAAGGTCTTTATTCGCATCATTCATATATATAAGAAAAACGTATGGCCCAATTGTAGTGCCTTGAGAAACTCCCCTCTTAATTATCAGATAATGCTTCGCCTACTAGAAATATAGCCACCCATCTGTTTCCTGTTGCAACACAGTAAATGTATCTTTCGATAATATATGCACTGAATTGCGCGAGAGAACCATCTGTCATATTGTATTCCCTCCCGCTGCTTGCGCGGCGAACAAAGAACGAAGCTGTGGAGAGTCTAAAAGTTTACAAATCCCCATTGTCTTTCACGCCGCAGACGTACGGGTGTTACTGACAGTTGACCCACGTTCACTTATCAACCTGCCATGACTGCTGACGTCACAAAATACAAGTCTGTGACGCTGTACAGAACCCCACTTATCCCCCCACTTCACCCGCCCCTCTGTCGGTCAGTGATTAATCCCAGCTTTCGTTTGATGTAGCATCCATTTCAAAAATATTGCCTTCCCTTCCTGAACTAAGGCCTCACCTTAATGAGAAGACCACATGTCTTCCAGGTCCGAGGGTACATATTGTTTTAAACATTCGTATATTGGGAAAGAAAGACAAATAATAGAGAAAATACCAAAATAATTTGAACTAACTTTTATAATTAAACCATGTAGGATTTGTATCCAGCTTATTCAATACACAATTTTGTTAACTCTAAAATTAACGCATCATATACATGTTTCCATCCTTTGAATCATCATCAGTACATAAAGGATCGAAACATATCTATGATTTTAACTCTCCATGTGTTAATTTTAGATATTACAATATTCTGTACTGAATATAGTGAATAAAATTGATATATTTTAATTGTAATTTCTCAATACGGATAAAAGATTAATGTTATCATATCTAAAAACACAATTTTCTTACATGGATCCACGATCTACGGATTTGTGCTGGGATCATGATAGTTCGTTTACCTCAATACAGACAAACATCTTCATTATAAACTGTTATGCCTTTCAGCGTTCAGTCTGCAAGCCTCTGTGAATTTACTGATAGCCAACACAAACCTCCATCTGTAACTAATAACGTCCCTTCCGCGCAAGTGAGGTGAATCGTTCGGTCAGCCAATGCAGTTCTCCTGAGCTTTTGCGCAACCAGATGCCATCTCGAAATCTGGGTCCAAATATTTTCTTCAGTATCTGCCGATCTATTTTCCCGATGTCTTTGATGTTGGTAGTTACTGATGACGTCTCCGTTGCGCAGAGTGCTTCTGTAAGAACGACTGTGTTGTAGTGACGAAGTTTGGCTTTGGTGGAAAGCGATTCTTTGTTGCGCATATTCCAGGTGATTGTGTAGGCTTTACGCAATTTTTATGCACGTCCTTTGTTAGCTATTCTTTCGTAGCAAGTGTTTCCAATAAATTCACCTAGGTACATGAAATGTGTAACTTTTAGATTTCATTATTATTATTATTATTATTATTATTATTATTATTATTATTATTATTATTATTATTATTATTATTATTATTATTATTATTAATATTTCAAACCTCCGTGGCTCAGGCGGAAGCGCGTCGGCATCTCACCACTGGAGTCCCTGGTTCAAATCCCGGTCATTCCATGTGTAAGACTTGAGCTGGACAAAGCGGAGGCACAACAGGTTTTTCTCCGCGTACTCCATTTTTTCCTGTCATCTTTCATTCCAGCAAAACTCTCCAATATCATTTCATTTCATCTGTCAGTCATTAATCATTGCCCGAGAGGAGTGCGACAGGCTTCAGCAGCTGGCAAAATTCGTATCCTCGCCGCTAGATGGAGACTTCATTCATTTAATTGCTGATCCATTCAAATGACTCAAAACAGGCTGTATATTTACACTTTCACTATTATTATTATTATTATTATTATTATTATTATTATTATTATTATTATTATTATTATTATTATTATTATACAAGCGAATGTACCACTAAGGATCACGCTACAAATTCATTTCTTTCTCTTCGTACGTTCGCTGGCCTGCTTCCATTGTTCATCTGTCCAGGCTCTTCAGGTCTTCTCAGTTCTTCATGCAGCTTGAAGCCCTCCCAAATTCTTCACTGTGTTCATAAACGTATTCCTTTTTAACAACTGGACTTCCGAGCTGTTTGACCTTTCCATATGCTCCTTCGTTTCCTTAATCCATGCTGTACAGGTCTTTTGTCTCCGGAAGTAAACAAATGCCTGTTTGCGTCCATTCTGTACAAATTATTTTTAGTTTTTCAGAGTTACTCATGGCGGGGTTCGAAAGGGCAATCACCCGTTTGCAAACTCACAGGTACACAAATCGACGTGCCAACTTGTTTGGTAGACAACGGGCAGTTGATTCCGTTTTAAATTATAGAATGTTCCTGAGGGAAGATGATATTTTGCCTTGCAAATTCCATTTAATTCCCAGTATAAATCCACAATTAGCTTCAACACGGGCAGCGAAGTGCCCCGCAAGTTCGGAATACTCTGAGCCTTATTAGAATAGCTGTAGAAAGAGAAGTATACGGTAGTAAATATTCCACCTCTAATTTAGTATCTGTTTCCCTACCCTGCAACAATATTACTTTCAGTGTATCTAGTTTAACCACCATAAGTCCCCGTAGGCCCCTGCTGGTGAGATGTGTTTACACTGTACTATGTCTTACTTTCATTGACCTGTCTCAGTCTCATCCTTGGCTTTGACAATATGAAATTGACCGAGGAATGAGCGATGCTAGTAATAACATAGCTTATGCAGCCAGTTCCTGTTATGAATGGTGGAAAAATATCGCTCACAGGGTCAGTTGGTGCATGCATTTCAGTGGGCTTGGCAGACTGATATGCAGTTGCAACTACTGGCTCGGTGAGAAAAGCAACGGGAAACTACCTCACTCCTCATTTCCCTAGTACGCCTCTTCAGTGACGCCTAGGCTATCTGTTGATAGCTTTCAGTGGAACTATAGAGGATCAAACCAGCCTTCGTGTTAAATACCCAACATACAACATACAAGTCTCCGTAAATTATGTTCGCTATTCTAGTTCAGTGCTGTATTAAGAGTGAATAACACGAATAAATAGTTTCAGTAGGAATAAGAATACAGATTAATAGTAATAATAATAATAATAATAATAATAATAATAATAGTAATAATAATCATAATAATAATAATAATAATAATAATAATAATATGGAAAAAGTTAAAGGATTAACTCTTGGTAGACAACTGAAAAACATAATTATCTTTCGGTGTCTGGCTTTTGCAGACGACCTGGCAATTATTTCTAATAATAGGAAAAAAGCAATCCATACTCTCGAAAAGCTTCAAGAAATTGAAGCCAAAACGGGACTTCAAGTATAATATGATAAAAACCAGTACATGGAAGGAGCCTCCCGGTTTCTAGAATGGCAAACTATGATGACTAAATTTGGAGAAATTTCCCAAGTAAATAAATTCAAATACCTTTACGAAAAATTTTCGGCCCAGTCTGCACAGAGGGAGTATGGATGAAAAGGAAATCTCATGGAAATTTATTGCCATACTGAAAAAATTTCAGACACTATCAGGAAAATGAGGTTGAAATACTATGGTCACATTCTCAGAATGAACAATGAGAGACTGACCAAAATAATTCTAAATCTTGCCCTCACACTGAAAGTTAAGAACAACTGGCTTAATGAAATAGAATCAGATCTTCAGGAAATCAACGTCAAACATGAATGTGTGAAGAACCGACCTGCTTTCAGAACACTGATTAATAATCCTTGTTTCGCGGAGCCAAAGCTTGAACTAATAAATCCTGAACAGAAGAACGTAAGAAGAATTTCAGTGAGAGGATGAAGAGAAAGAGAAGAAGGGAAAATCATTAGCTAAGTAAGTTCAAGCGTGCTCCTCAGTTGGGCGTAACGATGTGAAAAAATAAGGATATCGATAAATAATAATAATACGAGAGGAATAAGAATAAGGGCATGAATAAAGAATAAAGATTAGGATAAAGAATGAAGAATACCTTGTCGCGTTTCCGTACGGGTTATTGAATGAAGGGGCTCTTGTTAAGAAGCAGCAGGTCGTCATGCAAGGTAGGTACGAAAATAGGTAAAAAATTCAATGTAAATTTAAAACTTATAGTACTGTACTACTTGAAGTGATTCCACATACTGTATATCAGTTGATTATATTTGTAAGAAGAATTTTGTGAATGATATACATTTATTAAGGATGAGGTATGAGCTCAATAGAAAAATTGTTAGTGTAAATGGTATAACACTGTATTTTAGGAAAATGTCTTCTCCTCTTTTCTTTTGTAATTTAAAACTTAGTGCTTGATAACACTGTATTTTTGTGTATCATTTGCCACGTCCTCTGCAAATAAAGTATTTTTTTTATTTGATGAAGTGATATTAAGATAAAAATCGAGATTTAGTCATTTTGGTGAAATTCTTTTGTGACTGAAATTGAAAGGATTGAGTTTCTTCTTGCTTCTCACGAAGTTATTCCGCTGAATTCAAACAATTTATCACTGTAATAATGCTTTGTTTGCCAATTGTAATTTTACATTTTAATCCCATTTTTCTCCAATAATATTCTGCCAAATGTAACAAAACTTGTATGGTATGTGTATCACAGCTACGTTAAGAAACCTGCTTATGGAATTTTTAAATAGAAGGGATTTTTAAGTTCAAAATTTTAGAACTAAAAATTACACAATTATTTAGTACGATATAACTCCTTATATAAATTATGTACAGAAAAATCGATGCGTGGTGCTTTTAAAAGAAGTATTATCTACCTAATTACGAATTTACAATAACATTTTAATTAAATTTCATGATAAAAATGGAATTAAAACTTCAAATAAAATAAGTACTGTATTTGTGGAGTGGGGCTGCGAGTAATTTCATTGGCTTTCACTTGAAAAACAGGTCAAATGATCGCCACATTATTTATTCTTTACTGCTTAAAACATTTAATTTACGATTCTTCAATATCTTTGTGCTCAGATAATCAGGTCCGCTTGATTTTTAAAGAATTTTCTTAGAAAAGAGACTGTATTTTCTCTCTGTCCTTCGAAATTGTAAAAATTGTTCAGTATGATACACACAATTCCTTCGCGATTTCGACATCTGTTTGTCTATTTTCTAATAAATAATAGTAGTGCTATTTACTTTACGTCCCACTAACTACTTTTATGATTTTTTCAGACGCCGAGGTGCCGGAATTTGGGTCTTGCAGGAGTTCTTTTACGTATCAGTAAATTTATCGACACTGGACTGACACATTTGAACACCTTCAAATACCACCGGACTGAGCTACGATCGAACCTGACAAATTGAAGTCAGAAGTGTCAACCGTCTGAGCCACTCAGCCCGGCCCCCCATTTCTAATCGCCTTATTACGTATGACTTTTCTTCTATATTAAACACTTTCATTTTCTTTTGTGACATTTTCGGACTGATTTGCAATCGACAATAACGGGTATTACATTGTCGTCAGCGATTCCAAAATACGTAATATCAAATAAAAACATTGGACATTACAACCAATATATTTATTCAAAAATTTGATCAAAATACGTCGTTTTATACGATATGTCGTAATAACCGATGTCGTTATAAGCGATGTCGTAATAACCGACGTCGTTATAAGCGATGCCGTAATAACCGACGTCGTTATAAGCGATGCCGTAATAACCGATGTCGTTATAAGCGATGTCGTAATAACCTGTGTCGTTATAAGCGATATCGTAATAAGCTATTTTTAAGCACAGATTTTATATAGGATTTAGACGGGACCATTAGATTTCGCCGTTATAACCAATACGCCGTTAAAAGCGATGTCGTGCGAAACGGTTTCGACTCTATATTCTATTCTATTCAAGGTGAGAAAAACAAAACATTCATTTTGTGATAAGTCAGATAACAAGGGAGATATCATCAACAATGGGTTTCCTGAGTCTCCAGTCGCTACTCCAACAGTCAGAAAAACTACAGAATGTCACTGAGAAGCTCTGGCAATTCCGCACAATTTTGGACAAGCAACTGTATCGTACAAAACATTCGGATATCATCCTCAATTTCAGCTCACCCTCCTACGGAAAGGATTTTACGCGCGAATAAGTTAGAATGCAAACATATTTAATCAACTCGCAAGTGCATTCTACCCTCGCAACAGTTCTGCAGTGAGATCTGCATAAATATGAACTATCAGAGCCCCGGAAATGTATGCAACTCTCCGACATAACTGTAGAGGGGCAAGATGACACTTGCCCCTTGTTCAAATACTTTTCAATTCTAACCTATTCGTACCTAATAAGACCTATCACACACTGCCACATACTTCTGGAGGAAAATACATGTTTCTTCTTCTTTTTCTTTATGTCCACAACCTTACAAGGTCGGTGGAAATCATTGACAACTTCACGACAGAGGTATTCCCCATTCTTGATGTCCGCATAAATTCCTTTCTTTGGTGCTGTTTATTGTTTCAAGAGGAATTACAATTTGGAAATCATCCTCTATTAACACTTATCAAAGGAGAAAATGGAATGCGTCCAACACACCAATAAATAAAGGTATTCGCCAAAATCGGCGTGAAAATGAAAGACACCACACGTATTACCGCCAAGGTCAGAAAAGAACGGGAGTTGACCAAACGAGATTGGATAGGATAGATGAAAGTGGGGAGCCTGACAAAAAGTGGAAACAATGCCACGACTCATCTAAAGACCCGTGGTCACCAAAGTTAAGAGCCCTGAAGTCCCTTTTAGTAGCCTCTTACCACCAGGGGGTGCAGATAATGAATGCATCCTTTCACTCCACCAACAGAGGAGATAAAGGGTTCCGATAAATCGAAAGAAAAATGATGCGTCATGATCTACGTCCAACAATACGGCAGCTGATCCAGCACACAACATACCCATGTCATGTTACAAGATGTACGTTCAACAATATGGCAGCTGATCCAGCATTTAACATTCCCTTGTCAAGTCACAAAATCTACGTCCAGCAGTATGGCAGCTGATCCAGTCACACAAATTTCGCATGCCATGTTACAAGATCTACGTCTAACAAAATGGTCGCGATTTAGCACACAATTTTTGGCCATAAATATTCGTAAGATACGTATTATGAGAAGAATTCTGCTGCCTTCGCTGACGTTACCGTGTGTAAGGGGCTTTGTTATGACCCGAACGAAGCATCAGTCAAAGACAGTGGAAACTCTTTTAAAATACGGCACCATTTGTACCTACTGTACTGTATATAGAAGGCAGAGTTCTGGTAATGACGTGAGGAAGAAGATGGCGAACACTTGTTGCCTGGTTATCACACTGTGGGGCTTCCGTCCACAGTAATTCCAGATAGACCCTGAGCCCTAAAAACATATCCATGTTAAAAATAAATGTTCTCAACAAGAACTCATCGCCCATTGTTGGATGGAGAGATGAAGAGTGCTTTGTCTCCTCCGTTGCCACATATAACTAACCCATCAACGACTACTGTGTACATGTCGTAAATTTATCACGGAAATGAAGAACAGTACTTGAAACAGCCATCATCAATCAATTATTTCATGTGGATACATGACGAGATAATAGTTAATGGACGTGCTTCTTTCATTCAGATCCTGCTTAATGAGGTTACATGAAGCGAAACACGATTATGCTCACATCAATATATCAGAGTTGCGTTATCTGGATGATTTTTGTAATATACAGATTAAAATCCATTATACACCCATTCTAACAGAGGACGTCATTATCCTAAATTAAAAATTTCAACATTGAGGTAGCGGTATATTCTTTTATTCTAATCAAAACTGATTTTATAATGAAAAGGCTGAATATTGTACAGTAATTAATGAAATTCTATTCATTATGGACCAATATTTTGGAATGAATGTAGAGTGAATTTCTCATTCATTTAATGGAATCACAGGAGGTATTGTCATTTTGTCTTCGCCAGTACGAGAGGATTAACGTAAATAAATGCCAGAAGTGTTTGCCTCAGTATCTAAAGGAGGAAGATTATATTAAGTTATTAAAACTGTTTTCCTCTACACCTATGTACTTTCATTACATTGTTTCCACAATTAATATACGACCTTTTATTTAATTTATTTAATTTGAATATTGAGATAATGTTATCAGGCATGTCATTTAACTGTCTACAACAGTTACATTAAATTATAGACCTCGTATTTTTTGGCAGAAATAGGGTAGAATGCAAGCTAAGTTGGTTAGTAGGAAATGCCGTCTAGCCCGTTCTTACGTTGTGTAGCGGGAATAACATTCTAGAGGTTCTGATGGGCTTAACCCCTATGTTTATGCAAACCTCATAGCATAACCGTAGTGCTGTATAGACTATGCTTGTTACTACAGTCAGTAGACGACGATTAGGAATTAGAAGTGGGGGCGAGGGGTATAAATGTAGAGACAACAAACCGTACCCCGTTTATGGGGATATAGCGGGTGGGGAGGAGGCGGGTCATACACATAAAAAGTGGAAAAAGCTAAAAAATATTTTTTTTTGATACTCTCTGAGCGAATTTCGATAGAGCAGTAAAGGTGGAAAATTTACCAACTTAAGTGCTGTAATAATAGTATTTTTGAGATTTTGATTCAATTGTATACAGTAAAACATTCATCAAAGGAACTATATTACACATGTATTAAAATTAAATAGAAGTACAGCATGATTATACAATTAAAAATCATTTAGTATTTGACTACACACTAACAGAGTATCAGACACTAAATAGAACTATACAGACGCATTGACAGACTTCCGGACGGCAAGGGGGTTAATGATGTCTCAGTGTCCATGACCTCGGCAAGAAAATGTATCCTACCACCCGTCCTCACAGCACACGCAAAGTGTTCACTAATTGCTGTGGTGCCACGACGGACGACATTTTGTGTATAATTCCACGAATAATTTTGTTAATAATTAAACAAATCAAAGGAAAGCCAACAGGGCTGTAAAATTTGTTTTTTAATAATTCCTGTTGGACGTAAATCAAATAGCATTTCTATCATTATTATAATAATTCCCTTAAATCCTAGTTTCAGACGGCTAAAATGGAATAAAAATCTAATGTTTCCCCCCGAAAGTGGGGAGCGAAAGTCGCCGACTACCCCCTCCCCATCCAATCGCTGCTACTTGTCCACTTAGTAAGTTAGCATTCTAACCTATTAATGCCTAAAAATTCTAGGTTAGCCATACCTGGTCTGGGCTATAAATGATTCACGCTGAGCGAAATGGTAGTTTAGGGGAAAGCCTACATTTCATTTATGTTATTGGCTGTCCAATCGATGAATATTACATAATTACAGTTTTATAGAATTAAATTTCCGATCATTTACGTCTTATACATTTTTTCCATACTGGCTATGATAAGAGAGATATTCATGAATTTCTATTTTTTGTTAAGTCCATCTGAACGTCGAACCACGAGAAAAAATGAACAGTTTTTAATGAAAATCGGTATTAAAGTCTAGGGTATTAGTGTAAGGGAAGGGGCCTCAAACTTAATTTTAAAAACGTTTTCCTCTTCTTTTACTACCGCTTTCTCCCACACCTGTGGGATTGCAGGTGAGAACTGGGTCGCACATGTGGATTTGGACCCGTTTTACGGAGGGATGGTCTTCCCGACGCCAACCCTATATGGAGAGATGTAATCATTATTGCGTTTTTCTATGGTGGTTGGTAGTGTGGTGTGTTGTGTGAATATGATTAGGAGAGTGTTGGGACGGGCACATCCACCCAGTCCCCGAGCCAAAAAATTAATTAGAAGCGATTAAAATCCCCGACCCGGCCGCTAATCGAACCCGTGACTCTCTAAACCGAAGGCCAGTACGCTGACCATTCAGCCAACGAGTCGGGCAAAATTTAATGTTTAAATACCTACAGTATATTATTGGTCCTATCGAAAAATGACACATAGAGAATGTGTATGACCCGCCCCCTCCCCGCCCGCTATATCCCCATAAACGGGGTACGGTTTGTTGTCTCTACATTTATACCCCTCGCCCCCACTTCTAATTCCTAATCGCCGTCTACTGACTGTAGTAACAAGCATAGTCTATACAGCACTACGGTTATGCTATGAGGTTTGCATAAACATAGGGGTTCAGCCCATCAGAACCTCTAGAACGTTATAGAGAATAAGAGTTCCAATCATTTAGGTCTTATACAGTTTTACCATGACGACTGCGAAAATAGAATTCACGAATGTATATTTTTGTTGCTTAGTCCATATCAACGCTGAGCATTACTAACAAGGAAGTATTGTTTACTTATGCAAACTGGCGATGGATTTTTTCGTGATTGCTTTTTACGTGTCCGTATCGACAAGGAAAATTGTGAAGATGATTTTAAATGCGAAAACATCATAAGACAAGAGGGAGTCATAAAGGAAGGGAGGACTCTCTTTACATTAGATTACATTACATTACATTAGATGTTCTAATATCTCAGGGTCGGAAGAAAACTAAATGTGAAGGCGCGCGATATCAAAAGCTCATAAAACTGATCAACAATAGCATTATATTGACCACTGTTGTGATGTGATTGGCCTCGTCTACTGCTACTCATCTCTGATAGATGGGAATACTACTCCGCCTCGAATAAAACAGTTTGCCTGAATACTAGCGAAAAGTAGGTGGCGAGTTAGAAAACTTTGTATATGCATATGATTGCCTGGTCAACGACGAATACTGTAGGTTGTGAATATATAAATGAGAGATCTTTCTCACATAGGGAGATTTTAAAACATACGCGGGTGCTCCGGTATTAAAACAATCTGTGTTCAATCCATTGGCACAAAGAGAGAATCGTGAGAAGCTCTGGGGAAAATTTAGAGAGAAGTTCATCATAGGAGACAAGATTGAAGCCTGCAAAGTACGAGGAAGGATAGCAGCCCGTTTGATGCGAGAAGAGAAGGCAATCACTGGCTTATCGCTTCAGTTTGCCTCGAGCAAATCCGAGCACTGTGTAGGCTGCCGACGCTACATCAGAAATGATACAACCTGAGACACCGCAAGTAGGATCACAGAGCTCAAACACGAGAAGAGTGATGAGTGGTAATAAATAATAATTATTGCTATTATTATTTATATCATTTTCAAAAGGAAAGCAGATATTCAAAACACTGAGAAAAAGGAACGGAATATCGTAAGAAAAATTCTAGACCGAAAACTCGCAGACCCACAATACCCACATAGAAGCAAAAAGGAAATTAAACAATACTAAAATATTCACAGCCATATTAGAAAACAACGGTAATATCGTTTGGAAATATTAAAAGAACTGACCCACACGGAGTTACAAAAATAATTAGGCGAAACCTAAGAAAACAGGAGAAAATCCAAAACCGACAAAATGGAATAGATTGTTCATGTCAAAATCGATCTGCACCAGGCAGGAATTACACCAGCAGATATCCAAAATCGGGTAATCTTCAGATCCGAAATTCACAAATGGCAAGTTGACCAAGAAGAAAGACCAAACAATAAGACTGGAACAACCTGGTCTACAGAGAAAAAGGAAGCGCATACTAAAAGAATGAAATATGGGCACAAAGGAAGGCAAATGAACGCCTCTAAGGACTTCGAGGAGTCCTAATGGGCTTATGACCTAATAATAATAATAATAATAATAATAATAATAATAATAATAATAATAATAATAATAATAATAATAATAATAATAATAATAATAATACACGCATACATACATACATACATACATACATACATACATACATACATACATACATTATCATTATAGACTCTTATACCTTTCAGCGTTCAGTCTGCAAGCCTCTGAGAATTTACTAAACGTCGCCACAATCCTGTGCTGTGGCCTCATTTAGTTCTATACCTCTTATCCTTAAATCGTTAGAAACTGAGTCTAACTATCGTCGTCTTGGTCTCCCTCTACTTCTCTTACCCTCCATAACAGAGTCCATTATTCTCCTAGATAACCTATCCTCCTCCATTAGCGTCACATGACCCCACCACCGAAGCCGGTTTATGCGTACAGCTTCATGCATCGAATTCATTCCTAAATTAACCTTTATCTCCTCACTCCGAGTACACTCCTGCCATAATAATAATAAAATAATAATAATTCTACCGCTTTTCCCACTCGTGTGGAGTCGCGGATGGGAACTGTGTAGCACATGTGAATTTGGCCCTGTTTTTTGGCCGGATGCCCTTTCTGATGCCAACCTTATATGGGAGGATGTAATCACTATTGCGTGTCAGAAGAATTAATCAAACACGATTAAAATCCCCGACCCGGTCGGAAATCGAATCCAGGACCCTCTGAACCGAAGGCCTCAACACCTACCATTCAGCCAATGAGTCTAATGATAATAATGATAATAATAATAATAATAATAATAATAATAATAATAATAATAATAATAATAATAATAATAATAATTCAACAAACATTATGACACTGTTCCTAGTGATACACTCTTCCACGCACTGCAAGAATTTGGTTCAGTAAAAAAAAGACCTTCGCCATTATTAAGGAGACATTAGCAAACACAAAATCCAAAATAAAGATTCTCTGGGAAAACCCACAACCATTTGAAATCAAATCTGAGTTTATTAAAAGATGATGGTCTTTCTCGAAGGCTTTTCAAGTGTGTTTTAGAGAAAGTGATCAGAAAATGGAAAATGGAACTGAAAGGAAAAGATTTTCACGAAATTAGAATTGGATACAAAAATTTCGACATTAAATTTAACTTGTTTTTCTTTGCAGAAGATTTATCTCTCCTATCAGACGATACTGATTCTGCAACGCAACAAGTGAAGCTTTTGAAAGAGAGAGTAGGAAAAACCTTGGGTGTCAACTCAGCCAATCCTCGAAGTGGTTTCGCGTGGTTTCCACTTCGTCTCGGGACAAATTCCGGGATGGTAGCTAATTTAAGGCCACGGCCGTTTCCTTCCCTCTTCCTTGCCTATCACAATATTCGCATCGTGCACACGGCCCCTGTTCAGCATAGCAGGCGAACCAGCCTGGGCAAGGTACTGGAACTCCTCCCCAGTTGTATACCGATCAAATGTCTTACGCTCCAGGACACTGCCCTTGAGGCGGTAGAAGGTTGGATCCCTCGCTGAGTCCGAGGGAAAAACCTACCCCGGGGTAAGCGAATTAATAAAGAAAGAAAGAAAGAAAGAAAGAAAGAAAGAAAGAAAGAAAGAAAGAAAGAAAGAAAGAAAGAAAGGTTGTTAAAATCTTCAGAAAACTTGAAACACTTATATCGTAATGTATCATGGCACAGCGATGTATTCAGTATTTAAAATTCTACCTCTTACTGCAAGAATCTGCATGGAACCTTGAAGTTTATAAACCTATACCCTTCTTATTCACTGGACAGACTCGGGTATTCCCACAGAGAAAACGAGTTTCTCGCTTAATAATTATGTAGTTCTAAATGTTCTGTATATTTTGAAAGCATATTCATGAAGATGGAGAAACCTTGTCGCAACATAAAATTATCACCCTCTTCTCCATTACCTCGCCCTTTTGCTAGTGAATTCCCTCAAGCAAGAGTTGCTGTTTACTCCATATCAGTCTGACTTAGAGTCTCATGACTATTTTCCTAGTTCCCTCTGTGGGTAAGAGACAGAACGTTTGCATCCTGATGAGAATATCGGCGGTTCAAAATGACAGATGTAGTTGAATATTTTCAAGGTGGAAATACATTTTTCGGCAGCCCATATTGTGCGATGTCGGCCTGTGAAAGAACGCTGTCAGCACATTCAGAGTTTACCCGACAAAATTCATTATTACTAAGATATATTCACCTAAAATAGATCTGATATGCTCTGCCATCTGGTAGAGAAAAGTCGTACATCGAAATTGACGCTCAGGCAGCCAAATCGAACTCCATGCAAACGGTAGCTGAGATCATACGATTATTATTATTATTATTATTATTATTATTATTATTATTATTATTATTATTATTAATAATAATACATACATACATACATTTCAATAGCATGAAACATTTGCTTGACACTTACTGGCTAGTACGATCCTGGCTTAATCCGGTGGTATTTGAAAGTGCAAAAATAAGTCAGCTTCGTGTCGGTAAATAAAATGGCACCTAAAAACCTCCTTATGGACAAAATTGCGACACATCGGCACTTCGAAAAATCGTAGAAGTAGTTATAGGGATGTCTAAAATCCCTTCTGTAAAACCAGATGATCATTATGTCTTCCAATGAATGGATCTCAAATTAATAACGATTAAGATATATTTACAATATTATTGGACCGTTTTCGAGAGATGTCTGTGTGCAATTAGGAGTCGACTCGTGTTGGATTCTATGCTTCGACAGAGGGAAACTGACTTAGGGCCTAGAAAACTACCACGAATGAAATAATTAGTCATTTAAAGTATGATGAGATGAGCTTCTATAGGTGTCTCTGTCATGGCCATCCATCAACACTTCACATCACAGCCTGCAAGATCACATCGACCATCTGAACTTAACGCCCCTCCTTGATATTATGTCTCTAAGTCATGGCCATCCATCAATACTTCACATCACAGCCTGCAGAGTGTTTTGGTAACACAAATTTTCGGATGACTCCGAGCCATAAGACATTTTAATGTTTTTATTATTATTATTATTATTATTATTATTATTATTATTATTATTATTATTATTATTAATAGCGCATAAGCCCATTGGGACCAACCAAAATTATTTGAAGCGAGCATTTGTTTTTATGGCCCATTTTTCTTTCATTCATTAACTATAGGATTCCTTTCCGTCTTGTTGTTGTTCCAGTCTTCTATGGTCTTTCCGGTAGGTGAACAAACCACTTTGGAATTCAGAATCTGAAGATTATGCGGTTTTGAACATCAAATCCTGTCTGTTTCAAATCGGTTTCAATTTCGCCAATCCATTCAATTGTGTCTGTTTTAGGTGTTTGTTATCCTGTAAAAAGTTAATTGAGGTGGTTTCCCGTTGCCGCCTTCTTGAATGTTATTTTAGGCTACTCATCAGCCGTCCTTAACAAGGGAACAGTCGCTGTTTTAGTCGCCTCTCTCAGGTACAGGTATCTGCTTCCAACTTGGATACAGGCAACTTTTACTCTGGACTGCCGACACCGAACTGAAGCACTTTTCCTCCGCTGTTGAGGTCTTCACTCGTAACCCTGAGCTGGGACCCTTACCAGATGCTACACACCGGGTCAGTGTGCTCTGGGACTCACATGGGCAGGGTCGCCACTCCCTGAGCAGAGAGTCTCCCTCTACCTGCTACCCATTTCAAAAATTAAAGGTACGTTATATTAATATGGAAATTGTACAATCGCTCAAAAATAGAATGAGCACAAGGACCTCACAGGTACACCCTTCCTAGGCACTATAAAATGTTCGTGTGTTTCAAAAATTCACGACCTAATTTCAGGACTGGATTCCTCACATATATAGAAGAAAAATGTGTTTATATACATGAGTCCAGAAATGCGTATTTTCTTGGCCTTCACGATCGCCTGATCTAATCCTGTAAGACTTATTTGTGTGGAGGTTACGCAAAGTCTTCAGTTGATATTTACGAGTGCTGAAGAGGATGAAGCAACACTTCATGGAAGAATTGTAAGGTCCTTCAATCTATATGTACAACACCGGGCATATTCGAGCGTGTTCGTAACTGCATGCAACAACGAGCATAATCCTGAGTATAACTTGTATGGTAATGACCGGAGTGCATCAGTTCATGAGGTTGTAACCCATGACAGGTTCTGTTATCCCGGAAAGTACGCATTTCCGGACCCTTATTTATATAGACATTTTTCCTGTTCTATATGTGACGAACCCAACTCTGAAATTATGCCATGTATTTTTGAAGCACCATGTATCTGCATAGGAGATAAATTATACGTTCGTTGCCTGGCCGTCTAGGGTCGTTGTGGTGCACTACAGCGGAAATGAAATGAATTAGACTAAAGGATGGTACCGTGACAGTTCTACGCTAGTCCCAGCACGACGCTTACAGTATGAGCAAACTACGGTCTGTGCTGTGAAGGCTACTAGAATGTCAGGGGCGGAACTTGAAAATGTCGTAGTTTGAACAACGGCGAAATTTGAACTTATGCCAAAATATAGGCAAATCCGCTAGCGAAACGTTTGAGATGTTGAAGTCGAAATCGACGGGAAAAAGATGCCAAAAGACAGGCCAAAAGACAGATCAAAAGACTATGTGATCCTTGAACTGTTAGCGCCAGTCCACGAACATATTGACTTAAGTAGCGACAACGGTGTATAGTGTGTTGCCTACACTGTAGGCGCCATTCCAGGAAGTTATTTTCTGTAGCACATGAGGGTACACCGTGTTGCCTACATGTAGGCGCCAGTCCAAGAATGTATTGACTATAGTAGTATTTCTATAATAATTAAAGTTAAGCCTGATAGAATATTAAATGTGAGAAACATACAATAATATGCAGTCACCCATTTTAACGACTGTAAATTTTGGGAGGGGGGGGAAGAAAATCTTAAAGTATCAAGAAATATTTTTTTGTGTTCCTACATCCTCTAACAGCCGATAACCTTGAAGGATGCCAGAGAACAATATATTATCCCAAATGATCTTTCTAATAGTCCCTCATATTCTGGAATGTTCAAAAGTACAACATTTGAATTCATAAAACTTGTATTCTCCCATTTATGACCACATTTTCATTGAGAGGGGAAGATTCGTGGAATTCTCGTAAGCTGTGTCTTTTATTTGTCTTCCTTTAGCAATGACTGTCATGTTTGTATCAACTTAGGAGACGAAATGCAATCTCTCAGAAAGTTCATGAATACTTATTGTGGAATACATCTGTTTCATTCTGCAGAAGAAAGGATTTGAACAAACTAGAAACTTTATGAACTTCACTTTGTTCGCGTCTGGGTCACGGCCAGTTCTCCAGTATGACGTCTGACAGCCAGAAGCAAGAGAAGACTCTATGTTTCGTTCAAGCAAATAGAATCCTTTCCATTCTTGCTTCACAAGTTTATTACTTGACCTACTTTCACATAGCTCGATAGCTGCAGTCGCTTAAGTGCGGCCAGTATCCCTTAATCGGCAGATAGTGGGTTCGAGCCCCACTGTGGGCAGCCCTGAAGATGGTTTTCCGTAGTTTCCCATTTTCACACCAGGCAAATGCCGGGGCTGTAACTTAACTAAGGCTACGGCCGATTCCTTCCAATTCCTAGGCCTTTCCTATCCCATCGTCACCGTAAGATATATCTGTGTCGGTGCGACTTAAAGCAACCTACTTTCTTTCATTCCCTTCATTCCTTCTCTTTGCTGTACATGTTTATTTCTCCCTACTACGCGTTTAGCCATATTCCTCCATGTTTAACCTTTTCCGTCCTTTTCGCTTTCTTGCTTCACATGATTCCCTTTCCTCCATTATTTTCTTACTTTCTTCTTTCCTGCATCAATCTCTTTGTTACTTTCTATCTCATTCTTCCTTTCTTTTCTTCTTCTTGCTTTGTCGTCTTCTGCTTATTTCGTTCCTTCTCTTTGCTCCACATGTTTATTACGAATTTTCTTCCTCCTTCCACTGAAGCTTTCTCTCTTACCAATTCTTCCATTCGTTTACTCGTTCTTTTTTCATATTCTTTTCTTTCTATTTGGTTCACATTATCCCCCTCTTCTCATTCCACCCTTCCTCCCGTCTTTCCTTCATTCTTCTTTATCCTTCCTTCCTCTCTTCATCTACTCCCTCCGTTTCTCTCTCCTTTCATCTTTCCAAACTTAAATTCTCTCTCTCTCTCTCTCTCTCTCTCTCTCTCTCTCTCTCTCTCTCTCTCTATTGCTCCCCCCCCCCATTTATATACTCCGCCACTCTTCTGTTCCACATTTTTATTTTAACGTTTCTTCCTTCCCCAGCTTGTTTCTTGCCTTCACCTTATGTGACTCGACTTTCCTCCCGTTATTGCCAACCTACCTACGACGTCTTTTTTCATCTTCTTCCTTCACTATATGTCTGGTTCATTCAATGTTCACCCAGTTTCTGCTTTTCTCCCCCAACTTCGGAGTGTCCTCCATTTCCTCCAATCTCTTATTCTCTGCAGTCCGTATTAATAATGTCACAGTTGACTACCTTGCACTTATAATTGAATCGTGAATTGCTAAAAAGGCGTAAGTCCACATTTTGGCGGTTTTTAACTTACGCATATATATGAATCTGTCCCTATGGGTTATACCTGTGTTAAAAGGCATTCAATCTGGGACAATCTCGAGCTTATTCAGGGCAGTCAGTTCTTTCATGGAGTGTTAAAAATGTAGTAAGTCCTGGATGTGTTATGATTTCTCCCTACATTGGGAGTTTTGTAAAACACACATTTCAGCTAATTAAGCCAGGTGTATGAGAGCTCAGATGGAAAGCCACTTCTACGGAAAGAAGACAAAGCAGAAAGATGGCAGGAGCATATCCAACAGTTGTATCAAGGTAAAGATGTAGATAATTTGGTTCTGGAACATGAAGAGGCTGTTGATGCTGATGAAATGGGAGACCCAATTTTGAGGTCAGAGTTTGACAGAGCTGTGAGTGACCTAAATAGGAACAAGGCACCTGGAATTGATGATATTCCCTCTGAATTACTGACTGCCTTAGGAGAAACCAGCATGGTAAGGTTATTTCATTTAGTGTGCAAGATGTATGAGACGGGAGAAGTCCCATCCGATTTTCGGCAGAATGTTGTTATACCTATTCCCAAGAAAGCCGGTGCTGACAGGTGTGAAAACTACCGCACTATTAGTTAAGTATCTCATGCCTGCAAAATTTTAACACGTATTATTTACAGAAGAATGGAAAAACAAGTTGAAGCTGAGTTGGGGGAAGATCAATTTGGCTTCAGAAGAAATGTAGGAACACGTGAAGCAATCCTGACTTTACGTCTGATCTTAGAGGATCGAATCAAGGACAAGCCCACGTACCTGGAATTCGTAGATCTAGAAAAGGCATTCGATAATGTTGATTGGACCAGGCTATTTATGATTTTGAAGATGATAGGGATAAGATACCGTGAACGAAGAATTATCTACAACCTGTATAAAAATCAGTCTGCAGTGATAAGAATTGAGGGCTTTGAAAAAGAAGCAGCAATCCATAAAGGAGTGAGGCAAGGCTGCAGTTTGTCTCCTCTCCTTTTCAATGTTTACATAGAACAGGCAGTAAAGGAAATCAAAGAGAAATTTGGAAAGGGAATCACAGTCCAAGGAGAGGAAATCAAAACCTTGAGATTTGCCGATGATATTGTTATTTTATCTGAGACTGCAGAAGATCTCGAGAAGTTGCTGAATGGTATGGATGAAATCTTAGGTAAGGAGTACAAGATGAAAATAAATAAGTCCAAAACAAAAGTAATGGAGTGCAGTCGAACGAAGGCAGGTGATGTAGGAAATATTAGATTAGGAAATGAAGTCTTAAAGGAAGTAGATGAATACTGTTACTTGGGTAGTAAAATAACTAACGATGGCAGAAGTAAGGAGGACATAAAATGCAGACTAGCACAAGCAAGGAAGAGCTTTCTTAAGAAAAGAAATTTGCTCAATTCAAACATTGATATCGGAATTAGAAAGATGTGTTTGAAGACTTTTGTATGGAAGTGAAACATGGACGATAACTAGCTCAGAAAGAAAGAGAATAGAAGCTTTTGAAATGTGGTGTTACAGAAGAATGCTGAAGGTGAGATGGATAGATCGAATCACGAATGAAGAGATACTGAATCGAATTGGTGAGAGGAGATTGATTTAGCTAAATTTGACGAGAAGAAGAGATAGAATGATAGGACACATCTTAAGACACCCAGGACTTGTTCAGTTGGTTTTTGAAGGAAGTGTAGGTGGCAAGAACGGTAGGGGTAGACCAAGGTATGAATATGACAAACAGATTAGAGCAGATGTAGGAAGGTTAGCACAGGATAGGGTGGCATGGAGAGCTGCATCAAACCAGTCTATGGACTGATGACTCAAACAACAAACAACATGAGATATTACGATTACACACAACTTCGCCTACCTTGAGGGTTCTGTTCCCATCCACACTAAAACGTTGAAGGATACTGAGCAGCTCCTAACATACAGTCCGCAGGATAATGAAAAAGACGATTTTTTTAAAGATATTGTAAAATAAACAATGTGGATAGTTGAAGGATGAGGCTGATGAAGACTTATTATACTATCCTGGGTTTTAACGCTCAGGTTTAATCAGGGTAACACTAAAAACATTCTGTATTGATATTAAGTAGGATTGGCTAACGTAAATATTTCTTGATTTCTTTCTATCTCTTCTGGTGATGTTTCAGTATTAGTATGTGATAATATAAACACTTGTTTGCTTAGATGGACTTCACACTTTCAAAAATGACTTATTTTTATTTTCGGATATTGACTGTGTTCCTATTAATGTAAACGCATTATACACAACAATTACCAATAAATACTTCGTATAATATAAAAATAAAGGATAAATTTCAAGGAATGGCACGTTTTAAATACAAATGCAATAAATATAACTGAGTGAATTGCTAAAAGGACTTAAGTCAACGCACTTTAAACATAGCAAAATGTATAAAATATTAACTTTATATTCAATTTTTTGAGTTATGTAGGACGGTCAGAAGTAGCCAAACTTATCTCAAGAGGTTTTAGCTTCCATAATGCAACAACGCAGGATACAAACTGTTTTCCTCAGTTTTCTCAGAACTAGGATCAATGGATTTACGCCCTTTTAACGCTTCATGATTCAATTATTTCTAATCATTCCCCTCTATACATAATTCCTCGGTATTTTAATATAATTATAGTGTTCTGGAAAACTTTTTCTTTCCTTATCCCCTTATGTGCCTCTTCATGCTTCATCTCCTGTCTCCAAATATCTTCTTTAACCCTTCCTTACACCACCTTTTTTTTCAAATTAGTTCGACGTTTTTCTTTCATGTCGTCGACTCATACTTTCTCATCTTTCCTTAATTACTCTTATCTCTGGTTTCTCACTTTATTTCTGACACCAGAACAATTTTCAACTCATTCCCCTTTCCATCCATTATTTTCCATTTTGCTTCTCTGTTGTTTCCTTTACAATTTAGTTTACCTCGCACCGACACAGATAAGTCTTATGGTGATGATGAGGCAGGAAAGGACTGGAAGTAGGAAGGAAGTGGTTGTGGCCTTAATTAAGGTACAGCCCCAGCATTTTTCACTACGTGAAAATGGGGAAACACGGAAAACCACATTCAGATCTGCCGACAGAGAGGTTCGAACCCACTATTTACCGAATGCAAGTTCACAGCTATGTGAACCTAACCGCACGACCAAATCGCTCAGTTTTCCATGATTTTCTTTCTGCTTTATTTTTTCCTTACTTTGTTTTACAGTCTATTCTTTCACTTTCTCATTCTTTCCAAACCCTTTCTATCATCTTACCTGATTTCATATTTTTAACAGCACTCTCTATCTCTCTATTCCTTCTTTCTCATTGCTACTTTATTCTGCACTTCATTGTTTGCTCATCCCTTATTTTCAAATATATCCCACCTTTAATTCCTTTCATATAATACTTTATCATGTATTTGTCCATTTTTAATTATATAAACATTTATTTTCCAACCTCCCTTTACATCAGTTTACTTCATAATTTATCCATCACTTGCGTGCTTTCTCCGTCCTTTTTTTCGTTTTTACGTCCTTTTTCATTTAATTTCTAACAGATTATTTATTTGTTTGTTTGTCATTTCCGCCTTTGCTTCGTTTTATCTTTCTTGATTTTCATGTTCTTTTCTTCACATCTTTATTTTCTCTTAGTTACTTCCTTGGATGGTCAACTAATATTCGCGTACTGGTTTATAGTTTCTCAACTATAGTCGAGAGTTTCCTAAGAGCGACAGGCATAACTTAAGCTCTCGCATGTGAAGGAAGGGCTTTGTACAACAACAAAAAGAGGATAAGAATTTAGAGTCCTTTGGGACGCGGCGCTTCAGACACATATATTGGAAATACTGCAGGCAGCACATC